>NW_027493486.1:0-85819 GCF_021521415.1 Bidens hawaiensis | reverse complement strand
TAAGGTCGATATCATTCAATATTATTCAGTTTTGGGACTTCTTGGAGGACATCTTACACCAGCATAACACATCCTAATCAAAAGATTGATCTATGAACACCTTCTCCATCATCATAATCAAGAGCATGAAGATCAAGATTCAAGGCTAAAGGCTTCATATCCATCTCTGGGTGTAGGGTTGAGTTGCATGTTAGGTTTTGACATTCTAATACTTTAACTTTGGATTTGGAATTGAGTAATCATTCGATTGATCAATTCTTTGTGTTTGTTTTTGTGCTTAAATGGTTTTTATTAAATGATTGCTTAATCTTTTGTCAGTTATTGATTTGTGGTTATCAAAAATTAGGATTAAGTTCTTTCGTCATTGACCCGTTTATCGTTAACCATATTATTGATTTTGTGTTTCAACAAGTAAAACCGATTATCAAATAGATATTCATTTAACTTTGTCAATTGTTCAGATTCAGTTCTGACGATCAAGATAGTCAATCGTTATGTCTTTTGATTTACATATTTCAGAAGAAACCATCCAAAGAAGTTTATTAACTCCTTAACTTGATGCAAAACCCGAACCCTAGAGTTTGGTTATTTTCAAATCATTGTTTGCAAACTACTCATTTAACCTGCACTTTCAACTGATTCCATGTGGATTTGACACTTTACTTGCCCTAGCTAATAAAGGTACTAGCTAGTAAAGGTATTTTATAAGTATTTTTGATTGACCTTTCGACATCGATGACGGGGGAAGTTTTGATGGGGGTCGAAGTGATTGTTATAGACTCATTGGCCAACCAATCTACCCACCTTATGAGTGATTCCGTCATCAAAACCTTCTTACTTCTAGAAAAAGGGATATTTCCTATATTCCCATCTTTTCGTGAACCGTCTTAGTTTCCTAGCTTGCCGATTTATCCCTTTCCTCACAATCATCGGGTGATGTCATGAGTTTTAGTTGTCTTAGGTAACTTCTGCATTAATTTCTCGATGATACGCCTCCTTATCCAGACTAAGCAAGTCCCCATCATTTCCTTAAGCATGATTTTCTTTGTTGTCCTTCACATAGAGACATTGCACTTATTGTCACCGCACTTAGAACTTAACAACCCTTCCGCCAAATTGCAACCTTTAGCAAATATACTTTCAAAACATACTAGTTCTGTAAAGGGAAACTATTCGAGTTTCTCTTTTAGAATTACACTTTAAAATGCCTTTGCCTATTCCTTAATACAAAACACCACTTGCAATTCTTAATCACATAAGATACATAACTTGTTTGAGAACTAATTAAGTCACCCTTTAAACCTTCTTCCATTCTTAGCTCTACACTAACATGAAGGGTTCATTATTTGTAGCTATTCGAGGAAACTTTATCATGATGTACATATTTATACGTCTTCCTCTCCCCTACTAGTCAAGTCTCGTCTTGTCCTATTAATCCATTACTGGTTGCAGCTTCCCTCTGGGTTGGTCGACACTCTTGAGCATTAACAATGTTAGCTCACCTTTCCTCATCGCCTTCAACTTATTGAATCTTACTATACTCATTCAAAACATTATTGCACACTTCCATGGAAGATGCCCGGTTGCCACACGGTTCGGCATGGTGTCCAGTACGATCTCCTCGTCTTAGTTCTTTTTCACCATCTAATAATCCACTTCTTAAGAGACACAAATGCTATCACTTCGGGAATTATTTGTACAAAAGTTGTATGGAAGTGGTTAATGACATTAGCCAGTTTTAATTAACTAGGCACATTAGTCCCCTTGTCCGTCACACTTTCCTTTGTGAGCATACTTGTGCTAGATTCTATAACTTACTTGCATTAATCATGCAATTATATAATAAGCATTCCCAACAATTTACACCAAACGTACATTCCATCACTTGAACTAATTCATGTACTAATCACATACTTAAACATACATTCTAACTTAGGAATCCATCCTATACTTTGACACATACTTTAATTTATACTTTAATCATGAATTATGACATTCAAATGAATCATATATTCTACTATTCTTGAACTGGCTTTAGTAACACACGGCTATTCAGATTCCAACCAATTACATTCCTATTGGAATGTTTAAATTCCAATTACTTTAAATTCCAATTCCTATGCAAATTCCTATTTCATTCTATTTCACGAAACGAACGCACCCTTATAGGTAGAGACAGGGTTTCATGTTTTATTTTTAATCTAATGACACTTAGCCTCCTCATACTTTAGATAATTACATTTGCCTTCTATAATTCAATAAAAGCAAATTCATTTAATTACCCACGAAACTTGGGATGATACAAATCTACCCACCTTATGAGTGGTTCCGTCATCGAAACCTGCTTACTTCTAGAAAAAGGAATATTTCCTAAATTTCCATCTTTTCTTGAACCGTCTTAGCTTCCTAGCTTGCCGATTTATCCCTTTCCACACAATCATCGAGTGATGTCATGAGTTTTAGTTGTCTTAGGTAGCTTCTCCATTAATTTATTGATGATACGCCTCCTTATCCAGACTATGCAAGTCCCTATCATTTCCTTATTCATGATTTTCTTTGTTGTCCTTCACATAGAGACATTTCACTTATTGTCACCGCACTTAGAACTTAACAACCCTTCCGCCAAATTGCAACCTTTAGAAAATATATTTTCAAAACATACTAGTTATGTAAAGGGAAACTATTCGAGTTTCTCCCTTAGAATTACACTTTAAAATGCCATTGCCTATTCCATAATACAAAACACCACTTGCAATTCTTAATCACATATGTTACATTACTTGTTTGAGAACTCATTTAGTCACCCTTTAAACCTTCTTCCATTCTTGTCTCTGCACTAACATGAAGGGTTCATTATTTGTAGCTATTCGAGGAAACTTCATCATGATATCCATGCTAGTACGTCTTCCTCTTCTCTACTAGTCAAGTCTCGTCTTGTCCTTTTAATCCATTACTGGTTGTAGCTTCCCTCTAGGATGGTCGACACTCTTGAGCATTACCAACGTTAGCTCACCTTTCCTCATCGCCTTCAACTTCTTGAATCTTACTATACTTATTCATCACATTATTGCACATTTCCATGGAAGATGCCCGGTTGGCACACGGTTCGGCATGGTGTCCAGTACGATCTCCTCGTCTTAGTTTTTTTCACCATCGAATGATCCACTACTTATGAGAAACACAAAAGTTATCATTTCGGGAATTATTAGTACTAAAGTTGTATGGTAAGTGGTTAATGACATTAGCCAGTTTTAATTAACTAGGCACATTTGTCCCCTGTCCGACGCACTTCCCTTTGTGAGCACACTTTTGCTAGATTCTATAACTTACTTGCATTAAACATACAATCATACAATAATCATTCCCAACAATTTACACCAAACATACATTCTATTACTTGAACTAATTCATGTACTGATCACATACTTAAACATACATCCTAACTTAGGAATCCATCCTATACTTTGACACGTACTTTAATTTCTACTTTAATAATGAATTATGACATTCAAATAAATCATATATTCTACTATTCTTGAACTTGCTTTAGTAACACACGACAATTCACATTGCAACCATTCTTCGGTTTATTCTCTGTTTGAGTCTAAGCATTAAGGATGCTTAAATCTCTCAAACTCATGCTGTGATACCAACTTTTAAGTCCCCGAACCCTGAATCGTTATTAACAATTGGATTTAAACTTGAACACAACTTAATTATCAGAGTTTACAAAAATTCCTTGGGATAAAGCTATATTTATATAAAACTTTCTTTCTGAAACGATTCTTTGGATGCCAACAGCGTGTGGATAGAATGTGTGCCCTACGAGCAACTTTATCGTCTTTTATCAACAACATGTGCGCATACTAAAAGTCAACTACGCTGAGTGAGATATAGTTTTTTACAGGTAGCAAGTCAATTTTACAAATTCATATTCATTCGTATGTGAAGATACACCCAAAAAAATGAAACCTGGCCGGAATGAAACCGAAAAAACTGACAAACAAAAGCATAAAAAGAACTCGAAATGAAACAGAAAAACGGAACAAAAAAACATAAAACATGTCGGTTGGGTGGAAACGGTTCTGGACATCGGCGAGCCGGGTCGTTTAAAAAAGTGGTCAATCGTCAGTAGAGCGGGGGAAGGTTCGATGGGGGTCGAAGTGATTGTTATTGACTCATTGGCCAACCAAACACGTTAGATGGAATTAAGATTCCAATTCCAACCAATTCCATTCCTATTGGAATGTTTAAAATCCAATTACTTTAGATTCCAATTCCTATGAAAATTTCTATATCATTCTATTTCGCGAAATGAACGCACCCTTATAGGTAGGGACGGGGTTTCATGTTTAATTTTTAATCTAATGACACTTAGGCCCCTCATACTTTAGATAATTACATTTGTCTTCTATAATTCAATAAAACCAAATTCATTTAATGACCCACTAAACTAGGGATGATACAAATCTACCCACCTTATGAGTGGTTCCGTCATCAAAACCTACTTACTTCTAGAAAAAGGAATATTTCCTAAATTCACATCTTTTCTTGAACCGTCTTAGCTTCCTAGCTTGTCGATTTATCCCTTTCCCCACAATCATGGAGTGATGTCATGAGTTTTAGTTGTCTTAGGTAGCTTCTCCATTAATTTCTCGTTGATACGCCTCCTTATCCAGATCATGGAAATCCATTTCTACTAGCATCTTGAAAATTCTCAGTTTGCTCGAACATTGTCCGATTAGCTTGACCTCCATTGCCCAACAGTCGTTGATTCCAATCTATCCCTTCAACTATGAGTAAAGCTTGTGATCCTGCAGCGTTTGAAGACTCTCCCCAAAAAGTTTATATTTCACCTCACTAAAACTCTTTCCTGAACATCTGTCTTGAGAACGGGGACCATTGTAATCCTTCTTTGGCTTATTACATGCCTTATCAAAATGACTAAACATTTATCTTGAGAACTTCTTGGCAATTGTAACATTTGACCTTCAACTTATGAAAACCAACCTGTTTGTTCAAAGATGGTAAATCTTTTCTAGTTCGTTGCATAAACTTCTTCACTTTTCGTACAATCATAGTCATGTTCCATTTGAGATTCATTAACTCTAAATCATCATGATCAATCTGATCATAATCTTCATTAATCAATTCACTTGTAACAATCTTGCTACCCACCAAGTTTTCATAGGATGTCGTGAAAGCACTAAGAAAAGAAAAATCTGTTCAACTTCCTTCATGTTTATATTTGGTTATGCAGTGAAGACATTAGCAACAGATCCACTAGAGTTGTCATTAAACCCAGAAGCCATTAAACACACATTTGGATCAATATAGGAAGATGATCCGTCTTGTGAAATTTGAGTAAGAAATGTATTAATTGGAGCTGTTGGATCCCGGGTGGTATCAATACAATAACAATAACAGATCTCAGATCTGTGTATAATCGATTAATACCTTAACTATAGATCTAGCTCATAATTACCTAAGATTCAGTGTTATATATGTTTATATATTATCAGTATATGTATATAAGTAATTTGTATAATATTAGGATGAAGATCGAGAGAGGATTTGGACAGGGGTTCGTTAATTAACTCTCAAAACTTAACATTAAATGTGAACAGTGTTCACTATATATAAAAGATAGGTATGGTTCGCTAACATCCCCTAGCGAACCAGACGCTACTTCGTTACATACATTAATAAACAGAATAACTTAACGAATCACCCCCTAATTCGTTAACATCCCCTAACGAATCAGGAATGATAAATAACCTTAGTCTTAGTTCGCTAAACATCCTTAGCGAACTAGACATTACATTAAAGAACTAGATAATAAATTAATTGTTTATTACATTAAATATAAAACAAAACGTTAACGATAATTACAAAGACTCAAGACGCGAAACCGTGCACTAACAGGAGCTGCAGAACTACTCAAAGGTAAACAACCTCCATATAAAGTCGGATCTTGTGTTTCTTTTAATGATTTTTGACATTTCAAATCATATTCTCAATCTTCAACTTTCTGCATCAATTCCATTGAAGTAAGATCTTCATTATTTAAGAAATTATTTTCTTTAAGTACCATAAGAAATGTTTGACTATGAACTTCGAAGAGCATTTTTCACATTATCAATCTTATCAACTTCACTAGGTTCCATCTTTAACTTATTCATCTTAGCTATAAGATGATTGAATCTTGTAAGCATCTCTTCAATAGTCTCTCCTTTCAATATGTTAAAATTATGAAACTGAAACTTTAGCATCACCTTCTTACTTTCCTCAATATTACCCATACTTCTCATTTTAATATGCTGAAACAAAGATGCACAATTTTTAATACTTCCACTTGATGGAAAATATTGTCGGATAATGCCATTGTTAATGTGAAATATGCCTTTGTTACAATCTCTAAATCTTATTTTCTTCTTATGAATATTGAGAAAAAGCCTTTGGAGTAAAACCAGTTGTTTCACTACCAACCATAGGTAACGTATAAACATCGTCAAGACATTTTAAGCAGTCTGATTGTACAAACCCTAGATGTGCTCTGAATCGTGGTTTCCATTTTGCAAAATCACAAAGTTTCATCAAACGAGGATATTGTGAATGTGATCCGATCTCAGCATCGAGATGCAACATATTTTGCATCAACATGTTTTGAGATGCCAGTGCATAGAAACCTGCCATCTTAAAATGATATAAAATAAAAGTTTAAATTTAACAACATCCAATACTTAGAGGTTTAAAATGAAAATATCAGTAACGAATAGGTATCATAAATGGATGATAAAGTAACGAATGATGAACAGTGACGAACGGATAATATTAACGAATGGGAGAGTGAGTCTTGTGACGAATGGTTCTCAGTCTTTACGAATGATAGTAACGAATAACTATCACGAATAAAAATTCATAAATGACGAATCAATCACCCGAATAGCTTAACAATTGACTGACGAATGTGGTAGCAAATGTGAGAGTAACGAATGAGTGAATGGATGAACGAATGATCAATGACGAATGAGTTTTTATCACAAATGAATAATAACAAATCAGCCACAGTAACGGATAAGGTTGTTATTCTATTGAAACAAACTTGACACGTGGCAGTAATCAGTTAAGCTAAGATAACGAATGAAGATTATACGCGTAGCGAATGATTAAAATCATCATAATGAATGAATGCGTATCTTCAAATCTTTAAACATTCAAAGTTTAATTTCCAGATCTGGAAATATTTCTGGATACAAACCTTTACCAAACCAATCACAAGTCAATGGATTAAATGATCAAAACTTAACCAAATCACACATATAACCAATCAAATTACTCGTATTAACCTCGCAAACAACCCAAAACGATCCGAACCACTATAATCAATCCAAACTCAGTCCAAAAACCATAACCAACACAAACAGAATCATTTATTCCTGTAACACCCAATTTCAATACAATTCCATCTTAAATCATCTTAATAACACAATTCAATAATCACAAATATCACAATACCAAACCTGAATCGAATTTCAATCAATTCATCATCCAATTAACATCTCATCAAGTTAATTCAATGAAAACCAATAAACACAACCTCGGATCTATAATTAAAACTTGAACAGTAAATTATCCAATCAATTCATGATGAATTACCTTAACACATCCACAATCTAACCCTAGTTTTGCTATGATATCGCATGAGAGAGCTTGAGCTAACAGTTGATTGATCAATTCATATCAATTAACTTACGGATCTAGTTACTTGATATTTGTATGTGATTGATACGTTAATGAACGAAGTGTGTGAGTGAGTAAACAGATAGAGTAATGGCTAAGAGAGAGAATACCAAAACAACACTTAAATTATGCAGGCTGGATCAACCTATATATAGAAGACAAATGCCATTCGTTACACATTCCGTAACGAATGGTCTTCATTCGTCTTCATTACATTAAAAAACAAAATATTATAGCGAATAACTCATTCGTTATACACCATTCGACAATATTCCATGATGAATGGATTCATATCAATAACAATTATGGTCCATTCGCTAAACATCCTTAACGAATGGACACGAATAATATAATAACTATCATTCGTTAAACAAGCTTAACGAATGACTACATAAAACTTAACGGGTGGGCTTATAATTACTAAAATACCCTTACATTAAAATAATAATAAATTATAGACGATTACTGTAACATCACAAAAATATTGGATCAAAAATGCCAAGTATTCAAAGTACAAGGACCCATTTTGAAAAATCTGTATTCTTGATCAATCGTGATATGCGATTGTAACACCCCGTAACCGCAGCGGAAACGTAAACGGGATGCAACAGACACATCTGATATCAACAGCATTGCTTATAAAGAAAACACCACTACATTAATTTAAACGAATTACATTGTTCCGAGTTTCGATACCATCTAGGTGTTATCACATAAGTTTTACCGATAGTTCATTAACATATTTAATGCAAAATATAGATCCTTAATCTTCCCCAAAATAGCACACATCATCAAGCACGTATCACTCATTCCAATTTGGGTGTACCTAGAAAGCATGTAAAGAAAACGGGTCAACTACGAATAGTTGGTGAGTTTCACTAATTTAAATAAACCATAACAAATCATTATAATAATCATAAATAAGCGATGTAATTATGTTGAGCCCACAAGTGAAAACTCTGTTAACCCCGAAACCTATCAAATAACCCCTGGGGACACTGTTAACCCAGAACATTTCCAATAACCACTGGGGACACTGTTAACCCAGAAACACATTTAAGAACCTCTGGGGATACTGTTAACCCAGAGCACTGTTTCGGGCCTTACAATATTAGTAACTCAGACAATTTCCATCTTAACACATTACCATACGATTCCCGTACAATAAACATTATATAAATACATTCATTTCCATGCGATCAGCATGTACTTAAACATTTTGATAGAAACATGCTTTCCGTCCCGGGAAAATATTTAAAACAGTTCAATAAAAAGGGGCTCGTGAAACTCACCTTTTTGTGAGCAAGATGTAATACTGTGAACAGCTACCGGCCCGGATCTGTAATACGATCCCTAAGTCGTTACTACACAATTTCTATTAATATAACTTAAATTCGTGTTAACCGGTACGTCTGGGGACACAGTTAACCCAGTACCGTACACGATCCGGGGACAATGTTAACCCCGAAACACTTCTCAGGACTTAGATTGTGATATCACTTAGAGTTCTTTAGTCAAAATTACCATTAGTTTGTTTTCTCGTTTTGCGTGCCTAGCACGGTTAACCGTCTTTATGTTTTCAAAAATGAGTTTGGTCACATACGAACCGAAAATAGTTTTTACTGATATTTTAATTAAAGTGGTGAAATTAGAGCTCAGTTTAGACATCCCGTTTGGCCGTGGGGCCCGTTTCCGTCTTTAGTATACCGGAAACTGCTAAATCGGGTAAAATTACCCAAATCATCCGAATTACTTTCGGATGACTTATTTTTACTTGATTAACTTAGTTTCATGAAAATAGTCCATTTTTAGGGTTTTTATACACCAGTCAGCTCGCTTAGGCGAACTTTGCCGGTTTACACGTTTTAAGCTTTAAAAGTTTGTTTTTAAGTTCCATTTAGCACAAATAAATATCCGTTTAGTCTCGGATCTTGAAATTTTGCACAATTCAGTTTTTGACAGTAAGGAATTTTATAAAATATTTCCAGATTTATTTTCTATATTTAACATTTATTTATCTATTTTTAAACGTCATTTAAACACCAAATATGTAGAAAATACCAAACGACCTTAGAAAAATCCCAAATTTTTCTGGGATGACTCTTGCCATCCACATAGTTCCCAGTAATTTTTACAGAACCAAAAACTCATTTTTCATGCCATTTTCACCAAAACCGAGCTAGAAAACCCTAGATCTCGTTTTACCGAAAAGCCTACTTAGACTTCTCCAATGGACCTGAAATTTTGTGTGACTTTTATATGTTATAAAAAGCTTATCTGAATTTTTCCAGAATTGTTCATGATGTTTAGCTATTTTTCACCAATTTTAGCCAAAACCGAGCATTAAATTCACCAAATATTAATCCTTTATCCGAAAATTACCAAAATTTCACAGATCTCATATTTTCATGTGTAGATCATCGCTGTCAAATTTCATGACTCAACTCTAAGTCTACCACAATCTGTCCAAATCTTACAAATCATACGAAAAACCGAACTACCTTGTGTTTCTAGCTTTAGATCGCAAAGATCTTGCTTTCTAGCCTTTGCTAGCAACTAGATACAACACCTACAAGCACAACAACACCACACCAAGCAAGTTATACCCACAATCAAGCCATTTCTTTCATGGTTTCGGTTAAGACATCAAAACAAAGATTTTAACCGTAAAAATTCGTTTTTGGCTCTTTTAACTCCTTTCTTGGACCAAGATCCCTTGAATAACTTGTATACATCACTTGATCATGCAAGAATCGGTTTCATCTCGGGTTTTCACCCATTTTTCACTTGAAACCTCATTTTCTCATGATTTTGGAATTAAAAAGCAAGATCAAACCATAATAACATGTTTATACCTTGTGGATCTTCTTAAAAATCAAAGGTTTTGGTTGAATGTGTAAAGGGTTGAGAGGATTTGGAGAGTTGGAATGTTAAAAAAAAGAAAATGAAGTGTGTAATGGATGGGTAAGGACCGATCGGTCCATGTAGTTGTGTGGGGTGGGGCCCACATCTCTAATCTTGGCCACACATTCGGATTGTGTAATCCGGATAATGTTGTGGATAATCTGGTTCAGTTCGTTTTTCGGTTAAACGTTTAATCCCGCTCAAAACGAGGCCAAAACGGTCGTTTTTCGGCTTAAAATTTAAATTTATATAAAACCGATTTAAAAACTTTAAAAACTTAAACCATGACATTTATTGACTTAACACATCATATTGTCGGTAATTGTGCATCTTTTTCGGCTTGATCGATCGTCTCTTGCTTGGTTTGATGTTAAAGGTTTCGTTTATCGTACCGACGTACTAATAAATCGAAATCCTTTTTCTGTGCTATAATTCACTTATCCCGAAGCTTTAATACTTTGTACACATCACTAAACATTATATATTTCGTCTATAATGTAATCTCCGATTCGATCGGGTTTCAATAATCGTTCATCGGTTAATCGTAATTCCAATACGACTAGCTGTACATTCGAGTATAATTCATACTTGTGAATCTTATATACTCGTATAAACACATTATAATTCATATATTCGGTATTAAATAACACGTAAATAGTATATTCCGGCTAGGGTATACCTGAATTTGCCGGAATCGTTACATTCCCCCCCCCGTTATAAAAATTTCGTCCTCGAAATTTTACGCGTCAACTACTTCCTTTTGAGGAAATAGGTGGGGGTATTTCTTCCAAAATTCCTCTTTTCGTTCCCATGTATATTCTGGGCCTCGTTGCGAGTTCCACCTAACTTTGACCAACGAGATCTTATTGTGTCTAAGCTGCTTGATTTTCCCGTCCACTATTTCTATGGGTTCCTCAACGAAATTAAGCTGATCACTTATTTGGACACCCTCTAAGGGTAACACCGATGTCTCATCCGACAGACACATTTTCAAGTTCGACACGTGAAACACGTTGTGAACTGCACTTAATTCATCAGGCAGTTCTAATCGGTATGCTACAGGACCGATTTTTGCAGTAATGTCGAATGGTCCAATGTATCTAGGGGCCAACTTCCCCGCCTTTCCAAATCTGACTACTCCTTTCCAAGGTGATACTTTCAAATACACTTTATCACCTTTCTCAAATGATAACGGTTTTCTATGGGTATCGGCATAACTCTTCTGCCGATCCCGTGCGGCCTTCAGATTGTTCTTAATTTCAAGGATTTTGCTGGTCGTTTCCTGGACCAGATCTGATCTAATAACCTGTGTGTCGCCCACTTCAGTCCAGCAGAGTGGTGATCGGCACTTCCGTCCATACAATGCTTCATAAGGTGCTGCCTTTATACTGCTATGGTAACTGTTATTATAGGAAAATTCAACGAGTGGGAGATGTTGATCCCAATTTCCCTTAAAATCCAGTACGCATGCACGAAGCAAATCCTCCAGGGTTTGAATGGTTCTCTCAGACTGACCATCGGTCTGAGGGTGGTAAGCTGTGCTTAGATTAATACGCGTTCCCAGCGCTTCTTGTACAGCTTGCCAAAGATTGGAGGTGAAATGGCTATCTCGGTCGGAGATGATTGAGATGGGTATCCCATGACGAGACACAATTTCATTTATATAAATCTGCGCAAGTCTCTCGGTGTTATAATTATTTCTAATCGGAATAAAATGTGCCGATTTGGTTAATCGATCCACGACTACCCAAATTGCATCATGTCCTCGGGACGTCTTGGGGAGATGTGTCACAAAATCCATCGTGATCTGCTCCCACTTCCATTCAGGAATTTCCGGTTGTTGTAACATTCCCGAAGGTTTCTGGTGCTCCGCCTTAACCCTCGCACACGTCGTACACTTGCCGACGTATGTGGCTATATCCTTTTTCATACCCGGCCACCAGTAGAACTCCTTCACATCCTTGTACATCTTATCCGATCCCGGATGTATGGAATATTTTGATTTATGCGCTTTGTCCATGATTAATTCACGAAGGTCATGGAGGGTCGGGATCCAAATCCGATTTTTGAAATAGAGAATTTCGTCCACGCGCTGTTCGAAATTCTTCTCGTTACCGTAAAGTCCTTCTTTTTCCATTTGTTCCTCTTTCAACGCCTCGCGTTGAGCGACTCGAATCAAATCCGAAAGGTTCGACTGGACTATCATCCCCAGCGCTCGCACCCGCAATGGCTTAACCCGATCCTTCCTACTCAAGGCATCGGCTACGACGTTAGCTTTGCCGGGGTGATAACGGATGTCACAGTCATAGTCGCTTAATAACTCGACCCATCTTCGTTGCCTCATATTCAGTTCTTTCTGATCGAATATGTGTTGCAAACTTTTATGATCGGTGAAGATGGTGCACTTTGTACCGTAGAGGTAATGTCTCCAGATTTTAAGTGCGAAGATAACTGCTCCCAGTTCTAAGTCATGAGTGGTGTAATTTTTCTCGTGTATTTTTAACTGTCGAGAAGCATAGGCTATAACCTTATTATTTTGCATCAACACGCATCCTAACCCTCTCCGGGATGCGTCACAATACACGACAAAACCATCGTCTCCGTCGGGGAGACTTAAGATTGGCGCTTGGCACAATCTTTGTTTTAGCGTTTGAAACGCCGTTTCCTGCCCTTCACCCCATTCATACTTTCGATCCTTTTGGGTCAGAAGGGTTAAAGGTTGGGCAATGCTGGAAAAGTTCTCTATAAATCGACGATAATATCCAGCTAAGCCTAAGAATTGGCGGATTTCCTTTGGCGATTTAGGCGCTTGCCAATTCTTAACTGCTTCAACCTTACTTGGATCAATGTGTATTCCTTGATGGTTTATGACGTGACCAAGGAATTGCACTTCTTGTAACCAGAAGTTACACTTGGAGAATTTTGCATACAACTTCTCCTGGTTTAGAAGCTCTAAAATTGATCTTAAGTGTTGCTCGCGATCTTCTTTACTCTTCGAGTATATCAAAATATCATCAATAAACACAATGACGAATTTATTGAGGTAGGGTTTACAGACTCGATTCATGAGATCCATGAACACTGCTAGCGCATTTGTTAGCCCAAAAGGCATAACTAAGAACTCGTAATGACCGTAGCGAGTCCGGAATGCGGTTTTTGGGATATCCTCCTCCTGGATTCTAACCTGATGGTATCCCGATCTAAGATCTATTTTTGAGAAGTAGCTCGCACCTTGTAGCTGGTCGAACAGATCATCGATTCGGGGGAGAGGATACCTATTTTTGATTGTCAACTTGTTCAATTCCCTGTAATCAATGCACATTCTAAGGCTCCCGTCCTTCTTTTTCACGAATAGTACAGGTGCACCCCACGAGGAATAACTGGGACGTATAAATCCTTTATCCAACAATTCCTGCAACTGGTTGGATAATTCTTGCATCTCGGATGGTGCAAGTCGGTAGGGCGCCTTAGCAACAGGGCCAGCTTGAGGTAATAAGTCGATTCTGAATTCGACCTGTCGGGTTGGCAGTAATCCAGGAAGTTCCTCTGGGAAAACTTGTGGAAATTCGCGTACCACTGGGATATCGTCCACCCGTTTTTCCTCAGGATCCGTGGCCGTCAAGCTCGCTAGATACGCCACGCATCCCTGGAGTATATATTTTAACACCTTGAGGTGGGATATAAACGGTATCATATTGCCCGACTTCTCACCCTGCACTAATACCTCTTCGTCATCCGACACCCGGATCTTGACGATTTTCTTTTCACAGTTTATTTCTACTTTGTTACGTGCTAACCAATCCATTGCCACTATCACGTCAAAACTACCCAATTCTACCGGTAACAAGTCAATCAGAAAGGATTGTTCGTTCAGAATAAAAGGGCAATTCCGAACTATCTGATTAACTATCATGGTTTTACCGTTAGCGACTTCTACGGTGTAAGGTTCTATGGTTTCACCAATTGGAAGGTTTGCTATCGACAGGAATTTAACGGAAACAAAACTTCTATCGGCGCCTGTATCAAATAATACAGAAGCGTAATGATCAGAGACGAGGAAGGTACCTGTCACTACGCTGGGGTCTTGGCGTGCCTCGTTCGCCCCCATCACGAATGCTCGGCCTCTTGCCGGGTTGGACGACGATGCCTGACCCGCGGTTTGCCTCCCATTTCCTCCCTGGTTCAGTTTCGGACAGTTTCTCTTGAAGTGATATGTGCTGCCACACTCAAAGCAAGCACGACTGGTGGTCATCACTTGATTTCCTTGTGGGTTTTGTTGTCGGGCTGGTTGGGTCCTAACTGGTTGCGCACGGATAGGTTGAGGTTGTCGGTTCAGATTGTTCAGGTCTGTCCTACATTTCGGTGCGTAGTGCCCTTCCCTGCCACACCGATGGCACACTACCCCCCTGCACTCGCCACCATGCAGGTTGCCGCATTTCCCACACCTAGGAAACGTCCTTGTCTGCGGTCCCTGCCTTCCGCCTGAACTAGTCATGGCGTAGTTCTGGGCAGCGGGCCTAGCACGTTTACCTTGCTGCTTCTCCTGGATCCTATGGTCATACGTACCCCGTTTTCCCCCAGCAGACTCTCCTGCCACCTTCAGTGACCCACTCCTCACGAAATCGTAGGTGACGATACCAGCTTGCGTCACCACAACCTCAAACGTCTGGTGTCCCCCAGCGTTGACTATACTCCTCACTACTGGAGTTAGTCCCCAAATATAACGCTCAACCCTCTTCGACTCCGGGGTGACCAACCATGGTACCAATCGCGACAACTCATTAAACCGGTTTGTATAACCCAAGTGGTCTGCCCCCTGCATCTCCAGGTTCCACAATTCATTTTCTAATTTCTGCAATTCATTTTTCGGGCAGAAATGTCCCAGTACAAGAGCCTTGAGCTCTGTCCAGGTCATGCGGTTTGTCGCCGCTTGACCGCGAGTCTGCACTATCGTGTTCCACCATGTCAAGGCATGGTCCGTGAATGTGCAGGTAGCATACTTAACAACACAATCCTCGGGGCAGTTGTTGATGTTCACAACGGATTCTATTTTCTCGATCCACTTAACTAACCCATTTGGTCCTTCAGACCCGCTAAAGTCTAGGGGCTTGCACAACATAAAGTCTTTGATTGAACATCCCCTGGATACAGGAATTGGTTCAGTGCGGTTCGTTTCTACAGTTGGTATAGGGCCATTACTGTCCGTAACGACCACCCTAGGCGGTGCGTCATTACTCGGAATCGTGTTATCGTTCTGTGGAGGATTAGCATTTTGTTCCCCGTCATTATTGGTGGTCGTTTGATTGCTCAGAGGGGTTGGATTGGTCGAATTGTTAATACTGGCGGCGATGCGCGATACTATATCCGGTATCGCCGCCTCCAACTGTCGAGCAATCAAACGGCTCACATCCACTTCCGACATTTGAGCTGATCGTTTTGGTGCCATTCTACACAACATCAAGAAATATATATAATTAATACAAGTTCCAATCATCAAACACAAAAAACATTCCATTCATTAATAAACATTAGTACATATTACATCCATGTCAGTTCACATATTTTCCTGTCATCATTACATAAGTTAAGTTTTCATACATAGGGCCTATGTTGGCATCATCTCGACATAACCCGCAATGGGTCAGTGCTTGAATGATACCCAAAAGTATCTATAATGATATACCCCAAAAGAGACCCTCCTAAGGGCCAGTGGTTATATTATAACTACCCAAGATTCACTCTATGTTAGCATCACCACTAACTGCTTACACAGAGTATCAAAAAGCGGCCCCTGTCTACTCCCGTCCTAACACAACTAAACACGGTGGTATACCAAACCCACCAACACCGCCACCAACACCACCATCACAGCCAGCATAACCCGGATCCGCGTCTCCAACCGGCCGATCATCCACTGGGAGTATGAGCACTCCCTCTTCAGCTGCGAAATCGCATACTGGTGGTCCAGTATGCAGTCCCCTAGGTACATCCGCCTCTGTACCCACACTGTCAAGGCGGCGGAGTGCTCATTCACCTGTTCGGTGAGCACTCGTAGCCATGCCGCCGCGTCCCTCTCCTGCCTAGGGAGACCCCACACAGGTGGAGTCACAGGCTCGGGCTGGGAGCGGGAGGACTCGCCCCTGCGGGTAGCAGGTCTGGGTGGGGGTGAGGTAGGTGGGACCTGCGGAACACTGATCCGCGCCGTGAGGCGGGGTCCGAATCCGGGAGGGATATGGACGGCCTGTGGTGCGGGTGGGGTAGGAGATCTAGCAATCCTGGCAGGGGAGGACTGACTAGAGCTCCTAATACTAGCCTCGCTAGGCTCAGAGCTGGATGATACGGGGAGGCTCCCAGAGTTCCCGGAGCTGACTTCCTCCGGGTCCTCCTCCGTCGATACACTAGGTGTTCTTGACATTCTAACCTGCACACAAGTTAACAAACATATAGTTCTTTCCATAGTGTAAATCGTAATCAAATTAATATACACTTACTTATACAACTTGACCACACATAATATTATCATATATTTGCACATATGTTGCCAATTTTACCTATTAAAGTCCCCCGTGACTTCCCCTGAATTCCCTCGTGCGGACAAGTCTGTTATCATGTTCCGGACCATAATAACTCACTTGTCCATCCAAGTTCATCCAGACCTCGTCACAATAAATTATTAGTTGATATTCAGATCTTATAACACTTGAGCTACTGGTTATATTTTAGGTATCTTTTAAAGACATCCTAATTCTTTATAACCAATGGCTCTGATACCAAGTTCTGTAACACCCCGTAACCGCAGCGGAAACGTAAACGGGATGCAACAGACACATCTGATATCAACAGCATTGCTTATAATGAAAACACCACTACATTAATTTAAACGAATTACATTGTTCCGAGTTTCGTTACCATCTAGGTGTTATCACATAAGTTTTACCGATAGTTCATTAACATATTTAATGCAAAATATAGATCCTTAATCTTCCACAAAATAGCACACATCATCAAGCACGTATCACTCATTCCAATTTGGGTGTACCTAGAAAGCATGTAAAGAAAACGGGTCAACTACGAATAGTTGGTGAGTTTCACTAATTTAAATAAACCATAACAAATCATTATAATAATCATAAATAAGCGATGTAATTATGTTGAGCCCACAAGTGAAAACTCTGTTAACCCCGAAACCTATCAAATAACCCCTGGGGACACTGTTAACCCAGAACATTTCCAATAACTACTGGGGCCCGTTTCCGTCTTTAGTATACCGGAAACTGCTAAATCGGGTAAAATTACCCAAATCATCCGAATTACTTTCGGATGACTTATTTTTACTTGATTAACTTAGTTTCATGAAAATAGTCCATTTTTAGGGTTTTTATACACCAGTCAGCTCGCTTAGGCGAACTTTGCCGGTTTACACGTTTTAAGCTTTAAAAGTTTGTTTTTAAGTTCCGTTTAGCACAAATAAATATCCGTTTAGTCTCGGATCTTGAAATTTTGCACAATTCAGTTTTTGACAGTAAGGAATTTAATAAAATATTTCCAGATTTATTTTCTATATTTAACATTTATTTATATATTTTTAAACGTCATTTAAACACCAAATATGTCGAAAATACCAAACGACCTTAGAAAAATCCCAAATTTTTCTGGGATGACTCTTGCCATCCACATAGTTCCCAGTAATTTTTACAGAACCGAAAACTCATTTTTCATGCCATTTTCACCAAAACCGAGCTAGAAAACCCTAGATCTCGTTTTACCGAAAATCCTACTTAGACTTCTCCAATGGACCTGAAATTTTGTGTGTGACTTTTATATGTTATAAAAAGCTTATCTGAATTTTTCCAGAATTTTTCATGATGTTTAGCTATTTTTCACCAATTTTAACCAAAACCGAGCATTAAATTCACCAAATATTCATCCTTTATCCAAAAATTACCAAAATTTCACAGATCTCATATTTTCATGTGTAGATCATCTCTGTGAAATTTCATGACTCAACTCTAAGTCTACCACAATCTGTCCAAATCTTACAAATCATACGAAAAACCGAACTACCTTGTGTTTCTAGCTTTAGATCGCAAAGATCTTGCTTTCTAGCCTTTGCTAGCAACTAGATACAACACCTACAAGCACAAAAACACCACACCAAGCAAGTTATACCCACAATCAAGCCATTTCTTTCATGGTTTCGGTTAAGACATCAAAACAAAGATTTTAACCGTAAAAATTCGTTTTTGACTCTTTTAACTCCTTTCTTGGACCAAGATCCCTTGTATAACTTGTATACATCACTTGATCATGCAAGAATCGGTTTCATCTCGGGTTTTCACCCATTTTTCACTTGAAACCTCATTTTCTCATGATTTTGGAATTAAAAAGCAAGATCAAACCATAATAACATGTTTATACCTTGTGGATCTTCTTAAAAATCAAAGGTTTTGGTTGAATGTGTAAAGGGTTGAGAGGATTTGGAGAGTTGGAATGTTAAAAAAAAGAAAATGAAGTGTGTAATGGATGGGTAAGGACCGATCGGTCCATGTAGTGGTGTGGGGTGGGGCCCACATCTCTAATCTTGGCCACACATTCGGATTGTGTAATCCGGATAATGTTGTGGATAATCTGGTTCAGTTCGTTTTTCGGTTAAACGTTTAATCCCGCTCAAAACGAGGCCAAAACGGTCGTTTTTCGGCTTAAAATTTAAATTTATATAAAACCGATTTAAAAACTTTAAAAACTTAAACCATGACATTTATTGACTTAACACATCATATTGTCGGTAATTGTGCATCTTTTTCGGCTTGATCGATCGTCTCTTGCTTGGTTTGATGTTAAAGGTTTCGTTTATCGTACCGACGTACTAATAAATCGAAATCCTTTTTCTGTGCTATAATTCACTTATCCCGAAGCTTTAATACTTTGTACACATCACTAAACATTATATATTTCGTCTATAATGTAATCCCCGATTCGATCGGGTTTCAATATTCGTTCATCGGTTAATCGTAATTCCAATACGACTAGCTGTACATTCGAGTATAATTCATACTTGTGAATCTTATATACTCGTATCAACACATTATAATTCATATATTCGGTATTAAATAACACGTAAATAGTATATTCCGGCTAGGGTATACCTGAATTTGCCGGAATCGTTACAGCGATGGATCAGAAAATAACCCATCGCGTACAGCGATGGGTGTCACAACAACCAAGAAAACAAAGGGATCGCTATATGCGATACTCTGAAGCCACTACGACATCGTGAATCGCGATGACGTGGTCTGAAACCTTATGACATGTGCCTCCACATGGCGCTGCGTTTCCAGCCATGAGACACACATGGAAGGTCTACTAGGTTACACAACTAGCCTAGTCGTGATACACGATGACCTCCGAGAAGGACCATCGCGTATCGCTATCCATTAAAATATAATAAAAAGATCTGATAACCCATCGCTGTACGCGATGGATCCTTGACAAGACCCATCGCGTATCGCGATGGGTCATCTGATCACCGGCTATAAATAGGGCCATCATCCCTCATTTCATACTCACACTCATCACTCTCTCACTAGAAATCCAACTTTCTCTAACCCGTAAAGCGTGCCCCGACCCTCCTCGAAATTC
Source organism: Bidens hawaiensis (assembly GCF_021521415.1). Taxonomy (NCBI): domain Eukaryota; kingdom Viridiplantae; phylum Streptophyta; class Magnoliopsida; order Asterales; family Asteraceae; genus Bidens; species Bidens hawaiensis. The sequence continues at coordinate 65,533 of NW_027493486.1, read as the reverse complement.
ATGCCAAAAAACCCGAAGTTCCCTCGTTTTGCGTGCCAAACAACCGACGTTGACTCGAAGTACTTGCCACCAAGAGATGAGCCGACACCCCACCTCGAAGTGTGTGCCAACGGAGCCCGACGACCGACGTGACTTGATTCGCATGCCAAGAGGTGTTGATCAAGATTTCTCGATAAACGTACAAGCGTCGAGGTTCTGCCCGAGAATCTAAGAAATATAAGCCTATCGTATAATGCCCAAATAAAATATTAATATAATATTAATAGGTTTAGACCCTAGTCGAGGGTATATTCTATACCCTTAAAGTAAACAAAAGAAAATATAACAAAGAAAAGATAAATAAGAAATATGATTATTATGTAATTTTTTGTTATTAATATTATTTATGTTTCTTAAATAATAAGTAAAGAAATAAATTATACGTTTCTTCGAGAAGAAGAAACGTAGTATTTATAAAAGTAAACAAGTAAAACTAAATGTTTAAGATTGTTACATAAAGAAAAGATGTTTTGAATTAAACGTTCAAATAGAAAATATAATCGAGGTAAAGATTATACAAAAATAGACTAAAGGTTCAAAGCAAGACTGTTGATCTAGTAATAACAAAAGGTTATATTCGTACTATAGGTCCGAGATAGCAAAAGAAAGACAACCTGATCAGCGAAGTGAAGCTAATCCTTTAAAAGGTGAATATGCCCCAAACTTCTATAACTTGTTTAATTGAGTCAAAGTAAATTGATTACATGAGATTACATATCTCTAAAACATTATGAACAAAAGTAATCGCTGGCCCTCAGGCTGTCGTTTACGTTTGTTTAGATCCTTACATATGTGGTTAGATGGTGTGACATTCATGACAAAACGAGGTACACTATATTCATTACGTAACAAGTAAACGATAAATCGGTTAATTCGTAGTGTTTAAACGAGTAACCGACCGATACTAATTATGACCCGTATACATACTGAGGGGTCATATACGAGTTATATATATGTTATAGAGGCTAACATATTGATATTTAGGCCGTAGTACGTTTAAAACTCTTTAAACGAAAAAGGTTTCGTTTATCGATACGCTATAAGCTCAAACGCAATCGTTAATATCAAAACAAGCATTGTAGCATCCGTTAAGCCGAAAAAGATTTATAAAACACTTATATGACATGTTCTAAGCAATCCGTGAAAATATTTTGGAATTTTACAACGAGTCAGTACGTTTTTCTTATTTTACAAAAATAAGCTGAAAAACACTCGTTTTTACGCTATTTCCCACACCCGAATTAATTTTCTTGCGAAAAACCGAACCCGAACTAAATTTGAAGCGGGCTTTTCATGATTGGGCTTGTATGGTTAGATAAATGGGCCAAAACAGCCCATTAAGGGCCATCTTGGAGTCCGATCGGCCAGCACCAAAAAAAAAAAAAAAAAAAAAACCATACACACCTTTTTATAACTTACCTCCTAAGCTTTAACATTCATTCCAACTCTCAAAATTTTGAAGTCCAAGCAGCTGCAAAGAGAAACTTCATCTTCCATCAAAAACTTTGAGGTAAACACTTGATTTCATGAGATTTCATACTTGATTTAACAAGTTTAAACATAGAAAATTAGTTCTTGATTAGTTTTAAACATGTTTAACCATCCAAAAACCCTAAAAATTAAGTAAAACCATGTTTTGATGTTAAACATGTTTACAAACCAGGAACATATACTTTTTTGGTCAAAAACGCGGATTAGAACATGAATACAACGTTTTTACGGTTAGAAAGTTCGGTTTGAACCCAAAACCGAAACCCTAATTATCAAGGCTGTTACATGGATGATTTATGCTTGGTTTGATGTTATATGATATGTAGATATACTGAGTTTGCAACCCGAGACCCAGAAAGTCGTTTAAACTAGCAAAATCCATCGAAAACCGACAAGGTAAACCCGTAATACTCGTTTAGGGGCTGTTTAGTATTAGGTTGTGACGTGCTTGTTGTTAGCTTGTGAAAACTTTCAGGGACATTAGGGATCATATAAATGAGTCCCTGTTCAAATTTGGTAATTTTTCGATAAACGGAGAATATTTGGTGAATTTATTTCCGTTTATGAGCGCTTATTTGGGAAAAATAGCTAAACATATTGAAAAATTCTGAAACTTGGTTTTGGAGTTTAATATGGGATGGTAAGATCACTGGTAAAGTTTGGGAATCATTGTAAATGCCTAAGTATGGTTTGTGCAATCATGGTTTAACCGAATTTTAACAGCCGAAAAACGCACAAAAAGGCATTTTTTCAAAAGAGTTAGGTTCTGGAAATTTTGCAGGGGCTATGTAATGACATTGAGGCTATTGGTAAAAATTATTGGAATTTTCGGAGGTCGTTTGATATAAACGGGCCATTTATTACATGATTATAACCTATTAAAAGAATTTTTATAAATAAATAAATAATCATAAAATTTCTGGAAATATTTTTATAAAATTCTCCATGTCTTAATGTATTTTTACAAAAATTTACATAATTTATATATAATTACATATTTAGTTATGATTTATCAAAGATTTAAATTATAATTGTTTTAACGAAACCGGCAGTTTTGTGTTTAACGGACTGACTGGCATGTCAAAATTTCAAAAGTGGTCAAATATCATATTTTTGAATGATATTGATAAAAACGAACTTTTTACGAGAATTCCGGACAATTCGGGTGGATTGTACGCGTTTTGTATAATCAAACCCGTAAGAAAACGGAAACGAACCCTGCAATCAAACCAGACACCGAAACCTTAAAATTCTTTCATAAATCAAATCATTTTATCAATCAATATATTTACTTAAGTTTTATATGATCTTACCTAATCCCAAAACGTATAAACGATCAACTGAGCTAGGCTCGGAAAACGGTGAAACTGAGCCAAATCCAGTTTTAAACATTTCATAGTATACAACGTCACAATCTAAGACTATGGTCATGTTCTAGGCCTAACAGCTATACCCAGATTATCTATACAGCCCGACTTAGTTTAAACACTGTACTAGTATTAACGATACAATACCGTTTATAGGAATCAGGCTATAAACGAGGCATCTGAATTATTGATACGTAATTTCTGTGCGAACTACGATAAGGTGAGTTTCACGACCCCCACTTTCTAAACTGTTTTACGAACTTTTGGGGTGGAAAGCATGTTTATACACGTTATCGATCTGAAAACGATTCGGGACATAGAATATCTGAACAATTATATATGAAAAGTCCCTACAAGCATAATGATTGACTACGTGCTGATGAAAGATGATTATTATCATTAATTGATATAATAAGTGAAGATAATACGAATTTGCAAAACATAATGAAATTACACGTAACAGCAGGTTTATACAAACATGTTACGTAATGTTAAACATAACTAATTTTGAAGACAACATGGTCTGTAATGGCCATGGGGATAACGTGGCCTGTGATGATTATGGGGCTATTGTGGGCGGAAGGGGGGCCACAATAGTAATAAACTAAAGTTGAGTATGGCCTATGAGCCAAGTTCTGCTGCAACTTATAAACTAAAGTTGAGTATGGCCTATGAGCCAAGTTCTGCTGCAACTTATAAACTAAAGTTGAGTATGGCTTATGAGCCAAGTTCTGCTGCAACTTATAAACAAAAGTTGAGTATGGCCTATGAGCCAAGTTCTGCTGCAACTTATTAAACAAACTAACTTGATTATGACATGAATGTTAAGAAAATAATGTGATTATGCGTATTGGGGGCGGATGGGGAGCCACAGTAATTGGTGATACGTGATAAATACTATATGTGCATATGTGTCTATATACATGCTACGTGATTAGACGTAGGAAATACTATGTGTAGAATATATTAATTATTTGCGTGTACACTATATAATGTTGGAGTTTACATGGAATCATTGTGGGTGGAAGGGGGACCACAGTGGTTGAGTTCATGTGGAACCGTTTTGGGAGGAAGGGGATCCACAGTGGTTGGTTAAACACGGAAATTGGAAACAGGTAGTACGAACAAACAATCACGATTTTACTAAAATTTCGAATTTATATTATAAACTTACATGTGTGCATATGCACACACAAGGATATGGCTGCATATATTTATACAAACGTAAAATGCATATTTTTACATACACGCGTACATACAAACTATGACTGTGTGGTACGCAAAACTGATTTCGTTAAACTTATGAAACTCACCAACTATTCGTAGTTGACCTATTTTAACATGCTTTTCAGGTAATCAGATATGAGAAGTAATTTTCTGTGCGTTACGTGTCTGATTGGTGATTGCTGTTATGGGCATTTGAGTTAGAAGTAAAGTAATTGAAGAACCGGTTTGATTGTATCGCTTAGTTTGTAAAAGACGTTAGAACGATATAATATATTGTAAATTGGTTAGTAATGTTTCTTTATGAACAATGTATTTGATGCCAGTTTTATCTGTTGCATTTCCGTTTTACGCTTCCGCAATTCGCTTAACGGGGTGTGACAGAAGTTGGTATCAGAGCCAGGTTATAAAGGATTAGGTTATCCCTTAGGATACCTATAATATAACCGTAGGCTCGATTATTACTGGGAAACTTATTAATGAGTAACCATAGATACTGATGGATGCCGGGATGAACTCGTAGGGCAAGTGAGTTATTATGGTCCGGAACGTAATAACAGACTTGCTTGTACGAGGGAATTTGGGGTGAAGTCGCGGAACATATTGATAGGTAAAAATGGCAACATACGTGTATAAAGGTGACGTGAAGTATATATGAAATGTGCATACGTGTTTATCTGATATGAGATATAGGGATACGTGTGCGTACGGTACTACCGATGATATTGAATCTTATTGTAACGAATATTATATTCGGTTATAATTAATATTAATTTATATTATGATTAAAATTATATCGTATCAAAATTTATATTATACCTGTTCGTAACAAATAAAATATTTAACTTCGGTATTAATTAATAAATCCTTACGATGATCTAAGCTACCGAAAAACGTTTTCTTCTGATTAACGATTGCACCGAAAGATGTCGAGATCGGGTAGCCTTATGACAACTGAGGAACCGGTGTTTCCTGTAAACAAGAATACGAGAACGCTTAACCGACTTCAAACTAAATCTGGTGATATGACGAAACTACTAAGGAACCTAATATACAAGGCCCGGGAATGAATCACGAGAGGCGTGTCCTACAGATAATAATTTCAAGAATATATATATATACACATATAATACCTCTCAGCTTGGGTCTAACCTTTATTTCATGTACTCGTTTCTTTGACACTAAACTAAACTATTTTCTGGTCATCCTTCGATTTCTGTTGTTTGAAGAACAAACACCATCCCGGGGGAAATACTTAATGATGAATCCAACTTATTGAATTATAAATATAATAACTACTTTATTGATTCCCCAATTCTATAAACAGACCGTGACTACCAGTACAGATAATATACTAATGATATTTCAAAAAGAAATATTAACAATAATAATTTCCTTTACAATTTACCAGTACAACTAACTCTGATGAACCTCCTTAACTAGCAAACTCTTTGAACCATCTATGAATAAGAACATCCAACCTCTCCTATATTTTTCCTATTCCAATTGGTTACTGTAGGAGAGAAATCTCATGCTCACGAAATGATGACGTGCCCCGACTGGAATGAAACCTAATTACCTCCAACCAGCAAACTACTACTTTTATTAAGTCCGACATGTCTACGAATACAGAATGACCTGACTAAAGAATATATTTTACAATATTAGTTAACAACATTTAGAAGTCAGGTGAAATATACACGTGCATTCCTACTATAACATATTGATTAAACTCGTAGCGAGCAAATATCTACCTACGGGTGAGACCGAACAAAAACAGCTTCCCAATAATGGGATCATATCGGAACAATTGTCGTACAAGTTGTGAATTATTTATAATTGTTATAACGTGTGCTTTGATAGATAAGGATAGTACGGTATTGTCGTGTATAGTTTCTGATATTCCATACAAGCATATGGTGGTGTGCTATGTGAATATGGAGGACGATTTGGGCATTTTTAATACAAACATTGACCCCTATTGGGTTAAAATTTCTTGTCATGAGATGAAAACTTTTAATATATATGCAAACTTTGGTGTTTGCTAGACTAATTTTATATACTATCCTTAGTATTCAGACTCGAGAACAAACCTGTGTGATACATACGTGTTAATTGAAATACCTGATTACTTGTTATTGTAATTCCTTTTTGTGATCATTAGCATATGTGAATTTTGTTAATTGTGAGATAACTGGTTTTTATATTAGAATGGCCCCGAAGAAAGTAAACATGTTGTCTGAGGCAGATATAGCCGAGATGATCGCTCGACAACTACAAACAGTACTTCCGACAATAGCAGCACAATTCGCTGCTGGTATCCATACAACTATGAATACAAATCAAGTGTCGAACGCTAACGCGGCTGTAAATACTAATCCCTCGACAAATACTAATACAACCACAAATGCTCCCCCGAAAAATACTGATACTATCACAACTAATACTTCCCCGTTGAATACCAATATTACTTTCAATAATGATAATCTCCTACCGAACTTGAACAATAGTTGTAACAATCAAAATCCCCCGCAACACGGATATCAACTTAAGAACTTCATGCTATGTAAACCTATGGAATTTAGTGGTACTGAGGGACCAAATGGACTGGTAAAGTGGATCGAAAAGACTGAATCTATCATTAATATCACTAACTGTCCACCAGCTTGTATTGTCAAATTTGCTACTTTTACGTTTGTAGACCACGCGCTAATGTGGTGGAATACTGTTGTGCAAATTCAAGGACAAGAGGCAACCAATCGTATGTCTTGGACAGAACTTAAAAATCTTATGATAACACGCTTTTGTCCGAGAAACGAAATTCAGAAATTAGAGCAAGAACTTTGGAATCTAGAAATGAAGGGTGCAGATCACTTGGAGTATACCCATCGCTTTAACGAACTGGCTCGTCTAGTCCCATGGTTAGTTACTCCAGAATCTAAACGTACTGAACACTACATTTGGGGTTTAGCCCCCGAAGTCAGGAGTTTGGTTAATTCAACTGGCCCTGTAACTTTCGAAAATGCCGTGTTACAAGCCGGTATTGTAACTTCTGATTTGATTAGAAGTGGTTCATTAAGAATGCCCGGGGAATCATCTGGTACAAAACGAACCAATTATGGAGCGGGAATACAAGAAAGACAACGGAATAAATGCGCGCGCCTTGCAATACAAAATTATGCTATGATCAGTTCCGATGTGAAGCAAAATAAGTATAATGGGCTTTTGCCTAGATGTGAAAAATGTGGTTATCATCATGTTGGTGAATGTCGGACCAATGTGTGTCACAAATGTGGGAAGGTGGGACACTATGCCCGAAATTGTAGAACCGTTATGAATACTATAAATCCACCAACCCAACTCCAGGACTCACAACTACCCCAAACGCAACCAACACGACAACAACCAGTCTACCAAAACCAACCCATAATAAACCGTAATGCCTGTTATGAGTGTGGTAGTATGGAGCACATCAAGAAAGACTGCCCTAGATTGAACCCAATGGCGATGGAAAGACAAAGGCAAGGACCGACATCGACGTCCAACCTGACCAGGGGTCAAGTATTGTGAATAAACCGGATAGAACAAATGTAGTAACAGGTACGTTCTTAGTAATGCCTAACATACTTTAGTTTATTTATTATGGACACTGATAGACGTTTCGTTCCTACAAGTTATTACCTTGAAAAATATACTGTCTGGTAAAATAACAATTCTGTATACTATGGAAACCACCAAAAGTAAGACTATAAATACTAACCATATTACTCGAAAAACTACCCTCTTAACCTAAATAACTAGCTATTTCCTATCAATGCACTCCCGGTGAAGTGAGGAGTCATTGTGTAATAGTCAGTATGGACTAGTTAATTGAGTTCGAATGAAGATTATATATAGAAATAAAACTGTTATACTATCTCTTCTGGATAAAGAAGTGATCCGGTACCCGGAACAAAACCTAGTACCCCAATGACGAATCACAGATGAGGAAATCTACACTATCCGTAACCGAAACTTGAACTTTAAAATTTTATAGCAAACTGAGTGATGAACAAGGAAAAGCCAGGCCAGATGTGCGAATAAACTGAGTAATAGTATATTGATGCAAGCGAAATATATGAAGGAATCATAGGCACATATGTTGTAAAGTGTGCACTATTGTAAGTTAACGGGGAATACAAAAGATCCTCGGAGATGCTACAACAATTCGAGATACCCCATTGGAAGTGGGAAACAAACTACAATGGATCTCTTAACACATATTCCCAAAACATCCCGAGAAAGCAATACCAGCTAAATAATAGTTTCTTGACTAATCCACTCCGAATACTTTCTTCCGAATGGTAACAACTATCCAACTGAAAAAGCCTTAACAAAACCTTACTCTTGGTGAACTGGGTATGAAATTTTAGATCCCTAATTGGCCTAAGCTCAATCTATAATCCTCTATAAAACAATCAAATCAAATAAACTATTCAAACATTAGAGGAGAGTAAGACCGGTAATGTCAATCCTCGTACATTAACAATCATCATAACATTATGTAAACGCCTATATACTATATTATACGAGCAAGAATGTAACTCGCCACCTTATTGAAATTGAAAAATTGGCGACATCCAAAATACAAAATCCAATTCGATTTCGATAACCATAAATAAAGCTCGTAATATTAATAACAAACCGACGGCCGCCTAAGGCTAACAAGAGGGCTATACTGAGAAATACGAGAAGTTATCAAATTTTGAAAGTTGTTAGTTGGGTTGAGGAAAACGATGAGTTGATTCTACAATACATGGAACTGTACAAAATTGCCTCGAACCGTAACGTATTAAGCAAAATTATCTCATTCCCATTATATATATATATATATATATATATATATATATATATATATATATATATATATATATATATATATATCGAATCAAAATGAGTGCCTTACGGACATGGCGGAATTAGTACTATTTGAAAAATTTTATACAGCTAAACTCTATAAAGAGACTCATGAAAATACTGAGTAGGGAAAAATCAAACAGTTGTGATACAATAAAATCTTATTGAATAAAATCCAGTGGAATCCACAACGGGGAATCAAACGTGTTCGGAAACAGAAAAACGAATTCCAAAACAAATGATTATAAAATTTTCCCCAAAAAGAGCATATTTGACATATTGAATTTCGGGGACGAAATTTCTTAACGGGGGGAGAATGTGACATTCATGACAAAACGAGGTACACTATATTCATTACGTAACAAGTAAACGATAAATCGGTTAATTCGTAGTGTTTAAACGAGTAACCGACCGATACTAATTATGACCCGTATACATACTGAGGGGTCATATACGAGTTATATATATGTTATAGAGGCTAACATATTGATATTTAGGCCGTAGTACGTTTAAAACTCTTTAAACGAAAAAGGTTTCGTTTATCGATACGCTATAAGCTCAAACGCAATCGTTAATATCAAAACAAGCATTGTAGCATCCGTTAAGCCGAAAAAGATTTATAAAACACTTATATGACATGTTCTAAGCAATCCGTGAAAATATTTTGGAATTTTACAACGAGTCAGTACGTTTTTCTTATTTTACAAAAATAAGCTGAAAAACACTCGTTTTTACGCTATTTCCCACACCCGAATTAATTTTCTTGCGAAAAACCGAACCCGAACTAAATTTGAAGCGGGCTTTTCATGATTGGGCTTGTATGGTTAGATAAATGGGCCAAAACAGCCCATTAAGGGCCATCTTGGAGTCCGATCGGCCAGCACCAAAAAAAAAAAAAAAAAAAAAACCATACACACCTTTTTATAACTTACCTCCTAAGCTTTAACATTCATTCCAACTCTCAAAATTTTGAAGTCCAAGCAGCTGCAAAGAGAAACTTCATCTTCCATCAAAAACTTTGAGGTAAACACTTGATTTCATGAGATTTCATACTTGATTTAACAAGTTTAAACATAGAAAATTAGTTCTTGATTAGTTTTAAACATGTTTAACCATCCAAAAACCCTAAAAATTAAGTAAAACCATGTTTTGATGTTAAACATGTTTACAAACCAGGAACATATACTTTTTTGGTCAAAAACGCGGATTAGAACATGAATACAACGTTTTTACGGTTAGAAAGTTCGGTTTGAACCCAAAACCGAAACCCTAATTATCAAGGCTGTTACATGGATGATTTATGCTTGGTTTGATGTTATTTGATATGTAGATATACTGAGTTTGCAACCCGAGACCCAGAAAGTCGTTTAAACTAGCAAAATCCATCGAAAACCGACAAGGTAAACCCGTAATACTCGTTTAGGGGCTGTTTAGTATTAGGTTGTGACGTGCTTGTTGTTAGATTGTGAAAACTTTCAGGGACATTAGGGATCATATAAATGAGTCCCTGTTCAAATTTGGTAATTTTTCGATAAACGGAGAATATTTGGTGAATTTATTTCCGTTTATGAGCGCTTATTTGGGAAAAATAGCTAAACATATTGAAAAATTCTGAAACTTGGTTTTGGAGTTTAATATGGGATGGTAAGATCACTGGTAAAGTTTGGGAATCATTGGAAATGCCTAAGTATGGTTTGTGCAATCATGGTTTAACCGAATTTTAACAGCCGAAAAACGCACAAAAAGGCATTTTTTCAAAAGAGTTAGGTTCTGGAAATTTTGCAGGGACTATGTAATGACATTGAGGCTATTGGTAAAAATTATTGGAATTTTCGGAGGTCGTTTGATATAAACGGGCCATCTATTACATGATTATAACCTATTAAAAGAATTTTTATAAATAAATAAATAATCATAAAATTTCTGGAAATATTTTTATAAAATTCTCCATGTCTTAATGTATTTTTACAAAAATTTACATAATTTATATATAATTACATATTTAGTTATGATTTATCAAAGATTTAAATTATAATTGTTTTAACGAAACCGGCAGTTTTGTGTTTAACGGACTGACTGGCATGTCAAAATTTCAAAAGTGGTCAAATATCATATTTTTGAATGATATTGATAAAAACGAACTTTTTACGAGAATTCCGGACAATTCGGGTGGATTGTACGCGTTTTGTATAATCAAACCCGTAAGAAAACGGAAACGAACCCTGCAATCAAACCAGACACCGAAACCTTAAAATTCTTTCATAAATCAAATCATTTTATCAATCAATATATTTACTTAAGTTTTATATGATTTTACCTAATCCCAAAACGTATAAACGATCAACTGAGCTAGGCTCGGAAAACGGTGAAACTGAGCCAAATCCAGTTTTAAACATTTCATAGTATACAACGTCACAATCTAAGACTATGGTCATGTTCTAGGCCTAACAGCTATACCCAGATTATCTATACAACCCGACTTAGTTTAAACACTGTACTAGTATTAACGATACAATACCGTTTATAGGAATCAGGCTATAAACGAGGCATCTGAATTATTGATACGTAATTTCTGTGCGAACTACGATAAGGTGAGTTTCACGACCCCCACTTTCTAAACTGTTTTACGAACTTTTGGGGTGGAAAGCATGTTTATACACGTTATCGATCTGAAAACGATTCGGGACATAGAATATCTGAACAATTATATATGAAAAGTCCCTACAAGCATAATGATTGACTACGTGCTGATAAAAGATGATTATTATCATTAATTGATATAATAAGTGAAGATAATACAAATTTGCAAAACATAATGAAATTACACGTAACAGCAGGTTTATACAAACATGTTACGTAATGTTAAACATAACTAATTTTGAAGACAACATGGTCTGTAATGGCCATGGGGATAACGTGGCCTGTGATGATTATGGGGCTATTGTGGGCGGAAGGGGGGCCACAATAGTAATAAACTAAAGTTGAGTATGGCCTATGAGCCAAGTTCTGCTGCAACTTATAAACTAAAGTTGAGTATGGCCTATGAGCCAAGTTCTGCTGCAACTTATAAACTAAAGTTGAGTATGGCTTATGAGCCAAGTTCTGCTGCAACTTATAAACAAAAGTTGAGTATGGCCTATGAGCCAAGTTCTGCTGCAACTTATTAAACGAACTAACTTGATTATGACATGAATGTTAAGAAAATAATGTGATTATGCGTATTGGGGGCGGATGGGGAGCCACAGTAATTGGTGATACGTGATAAATACTATATGTGCATATGTGTCTATATACATGCTACGTGATTAGACGTAGGAAATACTATGTGTAGAATATATTAATTATTTGCGTGTACACTATATAATGTTGGAGTTTACATGGAATCATTGTGGGTGGAAGGGGGACCACAGTGGTTGAGTTCATGTGGAACCGTTTTGGGAGGAAGGGGATCCACAGTGGTTGGTTAAACACGGAAATTGGAAACAGGTAGTACGAACAAACAATCACGATTTTACTAAAATTTCGAATTTATATTATAAACTTACATGTGTGCATATGCACACACAAGGATATGGCTGCATATATTTATACAAACGTAAAATGCGTATTTTTACATACGCGCGTACATACAAACTATGACTGTGTGGTACGCAAAACTGATTTCGTTAAACTTATAAAACTCACCAACTATTCGTAGTTGACCTATTTTAACATGCTTTTCAGGTAATCAGATATGAGAAGTAATTTTCTGTGCGTTACGTGTCTGATTGGTGATTGCTGTTATGGGCATTTGAGTTAGAAGTAAAGTAATTGAAGAACCGGTTTGATTGTATCGCTTAGTTTGTAAAAGACGTTAGAACGATATAATATATTGTAAATTGGTTAGTAATGTTTCTTTATGAACAATGTATTTGATGCCAGTTTTATCTGTTGCATTTCCGTTTTACGCTTCCGCAATTCGCTTAACGGGGTGTGACAGATGGTGGGCATACCGCGCCACACCTGGTTATATGCCTCCGCCATGACGAGCCAGACCTAAGTTATGTCCGAGAGAGGGTAATCATGTGTATACTGATGGTAGCTACGTAATCTCGAACGTTGCAGTTCTTGTTGAGCGGTTTCGAGTAGAGAATAAGTTTATAATTGTGTTTAGTTTTAACTTGATTATTCCTAAGCCACGATGGGCCGAGACCTAAGTTATGTCTTGAGGGGTAATTAAGTAAATAAAATATTTTGCGTAGCTTTTTCACCAGCATGTGTTGATGACATATTTTCAATCTGTTTTACAGGTAATAAAGGTTAGACGCTTGGGAAAGAAGAAGTGACCACTAGGCGATCTGATGGCTTAGAGCATTTTGTAAAAACGTTAAATATATGCATATGGTGGTTTGATAAACAAGTAATATTTTGTAACACTAAATGGGTATTTTATAATCCCGTGTTTTATGTGAATATTAATATTTTAATCCACGCAAACATATTTCCGGATTAACCCATAACTTTGATTTATTTACAAAAACGGTACCAATTGTTGGTCACACGCCTAGGCCTAAGATGGGGTTGTAACAGGTTGGTCTCAGAGCCATCAGTCTTAGCAAATTATGTATTAATTAATAATACCTATGCTTCGATCCAAGTGATTTAAGTATTATTATTATTATTATTATTATTATTTTTATTATTTGTTTTATGTAATTAGAGATAAGATGGCTTTATGCGCGACGTAAGAAGAGTTGGTCGCCCCGAACTAATACTCCCAGAAGACAACATGAATGAAGATTACTATGAAGACTTCTTTTACCAAGATCATCCCATTGACAGACTCACACCGGTATATTTTCCTGGCACTGAACAATTACCGATCAATCTACCAAGCTATCCACCAATGCAAGAGTACCATCCCACAAACATCCAAAATTACCACCCGTCAAACATCCTGGAGTATCACCCATCCAACAACCAGGAGTATAACCCATCTAACATTCCGATGTATCATCCATCCAATGTCCCGAAGTACCACCGTCCAACGAATTGTTAACCTAAAAACAAGTTAAAGTTGAACCGAAGTCTAACTCTTCCGATATGATGCAATGTCATTCTGATAAAAGGCGATGGAAAACCGGAACATCTTCTTAAAACTCCATCCATACTCCTGCCAACGCCTACAATGGACATTCTCAACTACCAAAGATGAGAGTCGGTCATCCGTACGAAAGTTATCACCTAGACCCTTTAGTAATGGATACAGCAAATGCCATGGAAGAAGAATAAGAAGAAAACGATGAAGATCCAGATGAGGAAATCTTTTAAGAAGTGACTACACCAAGAGAGGAACCATCAAAAAATTTCAAGTGTGATTGCCTACCCGATTAAGGATGTATGCACCCTTCTTTCATAATAGTCCGTGTTATAACCCTGAAGATCCTTATGTGCAAAGTATTCAAGGGATTCAGATTAGATTTCACCCAACTTTCCGCGCTTTCAAGAAATAATCTCCAAACAAACAAATGAAATAAGACAACAAGAGGAAGCAACCTCGTCACCATATCCAAATAATCACTCTGGCATCATGATGATGGGTTACCGTGACCCACTGCCACAATATGGATAACCGACGATCATGCCGCAATCCAAAGAGGAACATATAGATCGAGCACTGCATGAGACTCACGAGTTGAGGAAGAAGGATATATAAAGAACAAAATGGGAGATAAACTTGAGAAAAGTGCAACAAGATGAAGAAGATGATCAAAAAATTAATGAAGGATTATAGACTCCAATAATGTGATCGTTATTTGTTTAAATATGTGTTGTTTTGCGAAAAATAAGAACGAAGATAGTTCTAATAAGGATAGGGATATATATATGTGTGTGTGTGTGTGTAATGTAATGATATATATATATATATATATATATATATATATATCTTTTATGATATATATAAGTATATAAATAAATGAATAAACGTACGTTTTAAGAAAAGAATATAATTATTTCAGAATGTCGAATCAAGAAAGTTCTCACAATGCGGAAACTTCTCAAAGAAGAGAAGACAACCATATTCAAAACAAAAATAATCAACAAATTCTCGAACAATTTATGAAACAAATCCAAGAAAAGATAGCAAAAGCCGTGAGTGCTGAATCAAATCGAAGAAGTGAAACAAAGCAAACCGAAAACTCACGAAAATCAATAAAATCATATCCTAAACCATCTCATCTTGAAGAAATCCTTCACGAGTCGAACGTTGGTGGCGATTTAATCGCAAATTCATGAAGCTCAAAATCAAAAGTTGTTCGTTCAAAGTTTTCAAAAACTTCAGCCCTAAAGAATTGTATGGCAAGAAGGGGGCCATTGCGACCTTAAGGTGCGTGGAAGAAATGGAATCGATCGTGATAAACTAAAAGTATGCTGAACAAGAAGAGTTCCAATATACGGCACAAATGTTTAAAGGAGATGCTTTAGAGTGGTGGAATACTCTCATCATGAGAAAGGGGAGACAAATGTTGTATCAACTGATGTGGGAAGAATTCAAGGACATGGTGTTAGCAAAATTCTGTCCGATGCACGAAACCGACAAAATCCAATCTACGTTCCTTAACCACAAGGTGGTTGGAACAAAATCTTCGTGAGTACAACACCAAATTCCATGAGTACTGTAGACTCGTATCCCAGCTGGTAACGCCATAATCCAGAAAAGTCCCTCGTTATATATGGGGACTCCCGCAAGAAATTCGCGACATGATAAGGTCTCACATACCCCAAATCGCTGATTCCACCATGGAATTAGCTGGTTATATGATGAACGGTTTAATCCACAACAAAGAGGAAGAAAATAAGGTGGTGCCATCAAGCGACCACAAAAAGGTGGGAAGCTCTCGATTGAATGGCAAGAATGTAGAACAACAAAATTCTGGATCCAACTCCAGCTACACTCAATGCAAGATCTGCATAAAGTACCACAAAGGCCTATGCCACTTCGCTATGTTCGCGACAACCGTGTGTGACTCATCTCACAAAACCGGTATTGCAACGGCTGGCTACTGGAAGAAATCGATGACTTGCTACAATTTCAAGGAAATGGGACACCTCAATTTCTAGTGCCCCGAGAACAAACCCGCTGCTGGAGATGCTGGTGGAAGTGGTCAAAAGAACGCCAAGGAAAGGAGACACTTGAGTTTTCGTCTTAAACACAAAGAAAGTGGCCGACATGCCTAAAACCATCACCGGTACGTTCTTAGTTAATGACACATATGCTAGAGTTTTATTCGATTCATGTGCCAATTTAAGTTTTATAGACTATAACTTTTGTAGTCTATTAAGCAAACCTCTACATAAATTAAATAAAACTTTAAGCGTCGAGACCGCTAGTGGCGAAATTGTTAGAATCTCCGAAGCCTTAGAAAACGGAAAAATCTTGTTAGCTGGTTATGTTTTACCCATCCAACTGTTACCCATGACTCTTGCCGGTTTTGATATAATACTTGGTATGGACTGGTTATCCAACAATCATGCTAGGTCCCTTGATTTCAGCTGGATCTTACTTAATCAAGTCATAACTCACACAAATAAATGTGTCGACAAGAGAGTTAATGACGGGTTGCTATATTTAGAAAGACGACCGTTTGTTAAAGGCGGAATCAATAACAAACATACGGTTGCGAAATCAGTATTCAAAGGTAACCAACAAGAACAAGATTCACTCAAAATATTTCCGTTTATATAATATCAATCATACAAAGTGGATAATCGATTTAGGGTTTCTTGAAGGTTTATCCGTACTAAGACAGCCGTCACACACACAAAATAATCTTTGTTAATTAATGTGTCTGTCTTGTTCCGTCCCTCCTTAGGCGGCGTGCCCTAAAACTTTCTATTTATAGGCCTGCCATCCTAGGACAGCTGTCATTCCTTCTAGAAACCCCAAACGTAAATACATATTCAAATTACATAATCAGAAAATAGTCTAAGTGTAAAACAAGTCTTCCGGGTAGGCTTTGTATCAATCTTCACATTCCGAGTACGCTGTGTACTCTGCCATCCTTCAGGACTTGGTAACATAGAAGGGTGCTCGGAATCAGTTTCCGGGTAGACTTTACTTGAAGAGTATTTTACCAAGTAAAATACTCACCAGGTAGACTTCAGTCTTCTTAACTTTGCCAGACTTTGCCCGACAAACCCTTACGAGCAACCTTGTTCTTCAATGGTCCATTTCAACTCCTTGCTATAAAATAACTTATTAGCAAAGTGTACTCGGGAGTACCGTTCCTTGCTTGAGTTGAACCTTGCCCGATGTTACTTAAAGATATTCATCTAAATCATCAAGCTTGTTCGGACCACTATTATTAATGAATACCTTGCCCGATCTTCCAATTACTTGGCTTCATGGACTTGGTTAGCCAAAAGCTTACTCGGGAGAGAACCTTACTTGGCTATGAAGAACATACTTGCTTGATAAAGTGAACCTTGCTCGGATTTACATAAACTAGTGAACCTTGCTTGGCAATGCACTAATTTGCAAACCCTGCTCGGATATCCACTAATGAAGACTACTTGAAGATAACCTTGCCCGATAGACAAAATATCGTACCCGGCTAAGTAAAAGCTTGCTCGGAGGTCTAAGGTGTGCCCGGATCCATACTTAGCGAATTCTGAGGAGGTTGAGAAGATTCCAATTTTCCATATACTTTATTTTGGTCAAATATTTGACTCAACAATCTCCCCCTTAGGTCAATTGTTTGACTCAACAATCTCCCCCTAGATTGGAACACCTCAGCTGACCCAAAACATTTCTAAGGTTACTTACACTTAGTCAAAATACACATCAAATTAAAAGTCAAATTACATATTCAAATAACATAAGCATATTACATAATCAAAAGCTGTCCGACGACATTACAACACAAAGCCTAATCTAGGAATTTTGTCTTTTCCATTAATTGTGAGCGGCTTGTCTTCTATTGATTATCTCAGATGCAGCTTTCATTTTGAAGATATTAAGGATTCAGTAATGAGTATGACTTTCTGGTATAACCAAATCCCTTATATCCATTAAATCTTCATCATGCAGGTAGGTCAAGTCTTCATCATTCTTAATGATCCCCAATATTTTTCCATCTGTGTTTCTTAGCAAGTAATGGTCATCCTTTTCTTTATACTCAATTTCGGCTATGATGCCATTCTTTTGTACTGTGTAATTTGGGTGTATCATTCTTCTTTTAAGACTTATGCATGTGTTCATATTTGACAGTGGGTTCCTATCTCTGACATTCATCACAAATCTCTTTCAGCAATGTCCATTCTCTTCAGCTTTCCAGTCCTCTTTGACTTGTGAAGTTGGAGCGTTCTCCAAGTTCTCTTTTCCCTTAAAAACGTGAACCGTTTGTTAGCTTCATCTTTCAATACTTCATTTCTTCATATTCATTTTCAGGTTGGCTCTGTGGTTGGAACATACTAACCACCATAGCCAAAGACTTGTCGGCTTCCTCTTGCTCTTTTAACTTAATCAAGGCTTCAATTATTTCTTGATCAGCCGCATCATCAATAATTTCTTTTGCAAGTTTGGCTTGTTTGATCAAGACTTTCTGTTCTACCATTTCTTCGTGAGTCAAGGATTGGGCCAATATCTCCCTATCCCTTGTTTCTCTCAGAATGTTTTCTTGTTCTCTTAAGGCATCTTCATTAGCAATTGCATCATCTTTAAATAATACATCCTTTTCAGGATATGCCTTAACAGGCTCTTCTTCACTAACTTTTGTTTTGCCTTTCTTAATTCTTTTCCTCACATCCTCTTCATCTTCAGACTGTAAATAGTCATTAATTTCTTTTTCAAGTGCTTCTAACTCAGGGTCATACTCTGCCCTCTTGGAGCTTTCTGGTTGTTCGGATTGAGTGATGGGCTCCTCAGTAGCAGTATTCCCTTCATTCAACACTCTCAACTCCAGTATGAATGTCAGTTAAGACATCAGTAGCTATATCAGTAGCAACTACATTCTCCTCAACATTTGTCTTTTCAATCCCCTCTTCTGTCTCAGCATTTTCTTCATCACTCCAAATAACATTCGTTACTTCATCATTATAATCATAATCTTGTTCTCCTATGTCTGACTTGTCACCTTCACACTCATCATCTTCAATTCTCCTCTCAGCACTATCCTTCTCACCATCATCATATGCATTTAGAATCAATTTTAGTCCATCAACAGTTTCCACAACTGTTACAGTTTCTTCAACATTCACACCAGAGACAGTTGGCCTATACTCATTCTCCCCCTGTTTTGGGGCAGCTGAGGTCTTCTCAACCTCCTGCACCAGGGCTTGAATTCTGAAGTTTGCTTATACCAACTTCTCTAATAGCATCACATTTTCATTAGTCACCTCCTCATTTCTTCTTCTCAACTCAACATTTTCTATCATTAAGTCCAGATTTCTTTGAAATGTGTCTGTATGTGAGGTTGTAGGTGGTGATGTAGAAAAAGGTTCAAACTCAGGTTGTTCTGTGGTGTGAGTTTGGAAAATGGATGGTGGTGGTGATTGTGGTGGTGGAGATGTATATGTTGATGTTTCTGGTTGGCTTATGGTCAGGGTTTGAGGTGGTATGTGAGTGATTTGGTGTGGTAGAGTTTGTGGTGGTGATGGTATAATTGGTTGGTCAATATGTGGTGGTGACTGTGGTGGTGTTGGAATAGGTTGTTCTATTTGCTCAAATTGCTCCCCCTGATCAGGTGCAATAATATCTATAGCTACTCCAGCTCCTCCTTCATCTCCATCTACATCATTATCATCAGAGTCTCCATCATCATCACTCTCAACATCATCTCCTCCTTCCTCCTCTGAGCTTAACTCAGGCACTGGCATCACCTCCAAGTTATGATCTAACAACCATGGAAAAATTTCAAATGGAATTTCAGAATTGAATCTATTGGCAACACCTGGATTCTTAATTCTCTTGTATGTGTCTGGATTTTGCAGCAGGTGGGTTATGCCAATAGTGGGTAGATCTTGCAATTCTCTGTTGAAGATTATCTTTAAGAACCTTGGGTATTGCAAAAACCTATCCTTCTCAGTCTTTTTCAAGTTTGAAACTAATCCCTCAAAGATCATCTTTGAGAAATTAAAGGGCAAATCATAAATGATTCCAACAGCGGCATTTGCTAGATCACGACTCATCAAAGTCCATGATCCTTTTCTTGGAGCAAATCCCTGTATTACATGATGAATCAGGAATCTGTACAACATAGGGAACATTACCTTTTGAAATTTCCCATCATGAACTGTTCCCTGATATCCCATTGTCTGTTCAAAGATCCTCATCAGGTGATCAGTGTTGAAATTAATATGATTATGATCATCATCATTCAACCGTAAACATCTTCTGATCATCCTTTCTGTCACATGTATCTCATGGCCAGCAACAGATGCTTCAATTCTTTTCACATTGATATCTTCAACAAGTTCCCAGATCTCCAGAAATCCAGTGAATGATTTCTGTAGATGACAGGATTTTCAGTGAAGGAAAAACTGACATTTGACCGAGCCATCCATGTAATCATTCTTTCCATAGGCTCGTTATCAGGTGTGACTTGCAAGAGTGCACACATATTATGCTTCTTCTCGAAGAAGTACTTAGGTTGGTCTTCTTCTGCCATATCTGAGCATCACGAACAAACATATTCAAAATGAAATTAGACATAAAGCTCATTACTTTAAGTAATTTCAAGGCATAAAAATGATAAAGAAAGAGAGTAAAATCATCAAGAACCTGTTCTTTGACAAATTTATAACCTAAACAAAGAAACAGAGTATTAGTAATCAGATACATAATTAAAGCCCATTATAGTCTAATCGTGATTGGAAAACGCATTATTGTTGCTTACCGAGTCGGAATTAGAGGGCTAATTCAAGTTAGGGTTTGGATTAAAGTTGAATGCGATAAGTCGGTTTAGGTTTCTTTGCGAGTAAACAGTTGCAGTTGAAGGAGAGAGAGGGAAAAGTAATGTTGAAAATTTTGCCTAACTCCCTCTTATATACCTTTTGAAAGTGGGTTTTAAATGCTTTTTGTCGTTTAGTGAGTTATTAGCTGTCACACGGTAACATTAACCACTTGATATATTAAAACATTTCTTTATACTTTTAGCAAACCTTACTCGGAAAATTTTAATATATCCAAAGTCTACTTGGTATACTTCCACTTACACAAAGCTTACCCGATTAAAATAAAAACATCAAACCTTGCTTGGTCAAACTAAGTAATTTAAAGTCAAGACACTATGAAGAAAGCTTACCCGAAACACTTGATTTCTTGAGAAATTAATCACAAGGCATATAATCAAGTATGAAATATCAAATAAGCATCCTAACTAGGAATCAATTAAGATCCCCATATAAATTTCTTGAATTCAAATTTAAAAGACTTGGTCTAGCATAAACCCTAATTAAATAAGAATCATAGTCAATCAAACATACTAAAAACCTATTCAATCAAGTATACTTGGAAGCATAGTGTGCTCGAGCAACCTTTCTGATGTATAGTGTGCCCGAACAATATTCTTATGCAAAGTATACCCGAATAACCTTCCTATATTACAAAGTGTGCCCGGAAAAGGACTTTTAGCATACAATGTACTTGGAATGTCAAAATTTGAAATTACCAAGTATATTGAGGTAACAGAAGTGTACCCGAAATATAAAGTGTACCCGGAAAGCAAAGTTTGCCCGAAAACACTTGTAAATTCAAAGAAAAACATAAACACAAATATCTCAAAACATGCTAGGAATGAAATTAACAACACAAAAACATTTAAGTGTGCTATAGTCTAAAATTTCAAAGAGCTTGCTCGAATATCCTATGTTAGCACTAAGCTTGCTAGGATGCACATATTCAATCATCAGGTATGCCCGAGAACTAAACTAAACAGTTTAGCATACTCAAGAAACATCAACATATCAAACCATACCCGAAAATGACAAACTTAAATAATAATATCTAAGTGTGCCCGGAAAGGTTAACAAACCTTTCTTAACACATATTCACACAAATCACAAAGCTTAGTTGGTGTACTAACTTAAGTTCACAAAGTTTGCTTGAAATAACAATCAGCATATAAAATTTCAAAGCTTGCCCGGAACAAGAGTTTCTTGTTAAAAGCTAGCTATAACACATAATCATCTCAAGACTTCAAGCTTGCTCGGGAAATGAGTACACCAGTGTACTCTACCCGGAAAGTGTAAACACTTCAAAGCATGCCCGAAAATCATAAACTTAGTCAATAATGGCTAAGCTTGCCCGGAAAGGTCATAAAGCATCAAACCTTACTCGAAAATACATATTCAAACATATTCAACTGTTTTGTGCCCAGAAAGGTTATAAAATATCAAACCTTACCCGAACTTACATATTCAACCTACTAAAGGCAAAATGCAACACTTTTTGACTTAAACCACTTTGTCAAAATATATTTTTCATTACAGATCATAGTTTAAGAGCAAATGGTGCATTTAGAGATCAAATTTCATTTGTATTTCTCTTCAAAACAGTTTCTTCCATTTTCTGAAAAAAATCTCAAGAATGGGATCATATTGACTAAGTAGCTTTCTCAATACTTCATTCTTAGCATTATTGTGACAACATAGATAAGTTAACAGCAGGTATAAACTTTGCATGAATTTCATCTCTTTGGTGATATGATTAAGGTTCAATTTAAGCATAATGCATTAATGGTCAACACTGTGCTATGATGCCTCATATCTCTTCTCAAAGCTTATTTGGCTTTCCCCATATCACCCCAATTTGACTCCAACCTCCTGTATTTGGTCAAAAACTTGTTTTTGTATGACATAACTTATTGAATCTTTTTGTAATTTTTATTTTCAAACATGTATAGAGGTTGAACATTGGACTTACAGTTTAATAACAGGCCTTTCATTCAAGATGAGACAAATTTTGTCAACATCTTTGTAGTTCTTGTTGTAACCCTCTTGTTTGATAAAATATTTAAAACACTTATCAACTTTTGGTTGATTTATTCATTCTTCCCCTTGTTTTTGATATTTTCTCAAATTTTCTAGCACATGTTCTTTGTCATATTTAAAGATGTTTCATTTTTGGTTGACCAAATAACAACAGGCTTGTGTATGACTTGGTAATCACTTTTCTGCCTATCATGTGGAGAGATTTATCTTGAGACATGCAAAGACAACTATGTATCTACACATAAAGATTAGCATATTCATTATGTTTATATCACCTTAGATTTTACATCATCATGAGAAAGCAACCATACATGTTAATGACTATACTATGATCATTTTAGCCTATTAAATCCATA
The DNA here is from genome assembly GCF_021521415.1 of Bidens hawaiensis. Classification (NCBI taxonomy): domain Eukaryota; kingdom Viridiplantae; phylum Streptophyta; class Magnoliopsida; order Asterales; family Asteraceae; genus Bidens; species Bidens hawaiensis. The sequence continues at coordinate 42,189 of NW_027493486.1, read as the reverse complement.
TGATTGGCTAAGTAGTCAATGTACTATCATTTCCCATATAAATACAGTTTAATATTCAATCACCCCAATATCTCTTCATTGGCAGGTAAATGGCTATCCTGTTTGATCACAAGTGATCAACAGGACCAAACATACATGTGAATATATGTCATTTCAAAGTCAGAGTTATTGACATAGTTTTAAGTGAAGGAATAAGAAACAAGTCATGATTGCCCCAAATGAATTCAGTTTTCAGGTCAATGGCAATCCTTTGAATCTGTAGAGATTTAAGGACCAAACATACACAAGTGAATGTCCTTCCAACTGGGCAAATGACATAAATTTCAGCAAAAATAACCACTTGAGTCTTTTCTTTAAAACTCCTTCTTTTAAGCTTCTTTAAAGCTTTAACTGAATAATCTTATTATATCTCAACACCATTAACAACATGCTCATGTTTTGATCAAAATAAAGTATTTATGCAAAATTCATTGTAGAATTCATTTTATCACTTAATTTTGACATAAAACACATTTTGACATAAACAGTTGTAACATAATCAAATCTTAATCAAACTTAATATTATCAGGACAATTAGACAATACTGTCATTCAAATTCTAACATATCTTAATAACATCAGAAGATCAGATAAAGCACATATTCAAGCAATTAAGCAATGATGTCAGATAAGCTTACTCTAACAATTAAATATTAACAGAGACACTTATACTAACATCACAAATGCACAACAACTGATAATCAAACAAGCATATCAATCAGATCAATCATGTTAAAACTATGCAATCATCATTAGTTAAATCACATATCAATTTAAATATTCTGTAGCATAATCAGTAACATACTGAAGCATATTCACATAATATTCAATTTGTGAAACCTCTAAATAAAATAATCAGTTAGCACATAGAGGTACATAACCAGCCACACGTCCTAAATCAGATTTCATCAGAGTTGATCATTCCCAGGGCTATATAAAGAAAGTGGAACCTGGTTCTATCAAGTGGTATGGTGAATAGGTCAGCCAAATTATCACTTGTATCAACTCTTTGCATTTCAATCAAACATTTTTCACTGTAATCTCTGATGAAGTGATGTCTGATTTCAATGTGCTTAGTTTTCGAATGTTGAACTGGATTCTTAACAGTAAAATATGTAGCAGTATTATCAATAAGAATAGGGGTGTTCAGAAAATTCAAACCATAGTCCAGCATCTGATATTGAATCCATAGAACTTGTGCACAGCAGGCAGATGCAGCAACATATTCAGCTTTTGCAGTAGAAATTGAGACTGTAGTCTGCTTTTTGCATTGCCATGACACTATCCTTTCACCCAAAAATTGACATCCTCCTGAGGTTGACTTTCTGCTCATGTTACATCCATCATAATCACTGTCTGTATATGCAATCAGATCAAAAGATTGGTTCTTCGGATACCAAATTCCTAAGTCTGGTCTTCCCTTCAAGTATCTGAATATTCTTTTAACAACATTCATATGGGAGACTTTTGGACTTAATTGGAATCTTGCAGACACACATACAGCAAACATGGTATCTGGTCTTGTTGCAGTCAGATACATCAGAGATCCAATTTTGGCTCTATATTCATGTTCATCAACAGGCTCCCCCTTTTCATCTGCAATCATCTTTTCTTTGATGTCCATTGGAGTTGAAGCAATCTTGCACTCATGACAGTTGAACTTGTTCAAGATGTCCTGCACATATTTGTTTTGGTGAATGAAGATCTCTTCAGCTTTCTGTTCAACTTGTAATCCAAGAAAAAAGTTCATTTCTCCCATAGAGCTCATGCTGTATTTGGACTTCATTACCCCTTCAAACTCCATGCACATTTGTTCATTTGTAGATCCAAAGATGATGTCATCCACATACACTTGTAACAAAAGTAAATCTGATCCCTTTCTTTTGTAGAAGAGTGTCTTGTCAATGGCTCCTCTTTTAAAGCCATTTTCAAGAAGATGGTTTGACAACTCATCATACCAAGCTCTAGGAGCTTGATGCAATCCATAAAGAGCTTTGTTTAGTTTATACACCCTGTTTGGATACATTGGGTCCTCAAAACCTGGAGGTTGAGCTACATACACCTCTTCATCAATCTTTCCATTTAGAAATGCAGACTTAACATCAAGCTAGAACCTTTAATGTTCTTTGAGGCAGCATATGCAAGAAAAATCCTGATAGCTTCAAGTCTTGCAACAGGAGCAAAGACTTCCTCAAAGTCTATTCCTTCTTCTTGAAGACATCCCAGTGCTACAAGTCTAGCTTTGTTCTTAATCACCAAACCCCTTTCATCCCTTTTGTTTCTAAAAACCCATTTGGTTCCTATTGAATATCTGTCTATTGGCCTATCAACAAGATCCCACACATGTATGTCTCTGAACTGTGCCAGTTCCTCTTGCATTGCTTCTACCCAACTATTGTATTTTAGTGCTTGAGCAATGTTCTTTGGCTCTATTTGGGATAGGAAGCAGGAGTAAAGACAGATGTTTGCAATTTCAGAATGACTTCTTGTAACTCTTTCATGCAAATCTCCAATGATGTGTTTCAGAAGGATGATTCTTTTCCACATAAGGAGTTTGTATAATCATATTTGTAGACAAATTTGTGTCAAGATTTGTTTCATTGAGCTCTGGTTCTTCAATGATCAAATCAGTTTCTGCATCATGAAATTCTGGTGCTTTATCATTATGTTGTCCTGAAGTAGATGCACCATTGTTTTCTAAGTTTAATCTTTGAAATAGATCTTGAAATCTTGCTGTAGAGGCAACTTCTTCTCCACTTGCTTGGTTGCTTGTGTCACCCTCATTCTGAACTTGATCATTCTGTACATCTTGATTGTCTTGATTGTTCTCAGTATGATCATGTTCAAAATTGTGATTGTGTTCTTGATCAGGTTCACCAATATCACATGAGGAATTCTTCACAAAAGTATACTCCTTTTCTTTTCTAGCAACCTTCTTCCATAATTCTTCCAAGTCCAATGATTTCTTTTTTTTCTCTTCAATTTAACTGGTCTTGTAGAAACATTCATTAAATTCTTCAGGATAAATCTTGAAAGACCTTATTAACTTTTCATGATCAAACAGCCATGTTGCACCATCAACTGTATTGAATTGATTCTCATTAAAGATGATGTCAGATGATTCTATAACACTCAAATGGTCTTTCACATATACTCTGTAAGCTTTTGAGTATGTAGAATATCTAACAAAGAAACAGTCTAGGGATTTTGTTTGAAACTTGTTCAAATTGTCCATTGTGTTCAGAAGAAAACATTTGCATGCAAAGGGCTTGAAAAACTTAATGTAAGGCTTTCTGTTGTGAAATATTTCATATGGAGTTTTGTTATGCCTTTTGTTGACAAGTACCCTGTTATGAACATAGCAGGCTGTATTTATGGCTTCAGCCCAGAAAGTGACAGGCAGATTAGCATCTGCTAACATGGTTCTTGCAGCTTCAATCAAAGTTCTATTTCTTTCTGCAACACCATTTTGTTCAGGAGTTGTATTCCTTTTACTTCACAGAATTCTTGCATAACTCCATTCTTGAACTCAGTGCCATTGTCACTTCTCATCTTCACTTTCTTATTTAATTTGTTCTCAATCATTGTTACACAACCCTTAATCAACTCAGCAGTCTCATCCTTGGTACTTAGGAAATAGACCCAAGTGTATCTTGAATAGTCATCAATGATCACAAGACAATATCTTTTCGTCCCTATACTTGGCTCACTCACAGGACCAAAGAGATCCATGTGAAGTAATTCAAGTACTTGATCAATTGAGTTGATGAGCTTTGGCTTATGAGTAGATTTGTGTTGCTTTCCCTTTTGGCATAAACTACAATGATATTCCAATTTGAACTCTCTTGTAGGTAAGCCTATGACATGCTCACCTTTGACAAGTCTATTAATGTTCTTTAAGTTCACATGACACAGTTTCCTATGCCACAATTTTGATTCATTTTCAGTGACTTTGGAAACAAAACATGCACCTCCTCTTGAGATAGCTTCTTTCATATTCAATTCATACAAGTTACCATTTCTTGGTGCCATCATCATAATCATTTCAGGTGGAATCACAAACTCAGGCTTCAATATGAAACAGTGGGAATCATCAAAACTGACTTTGTATCCCTTATCACACATTTGTGATATACTCAGTAGATTGTATTGAAGACCTTCTACATGAAATACATTATCAAATGAGACTTTCCCATTTGTTAAGATTCCTTTTCCAACAATCTTTCCACCATTTTCATCACTCCCAAAAGCTACAGGACCTTCATACTTTTCCTCATAATTGACAAGAGAACTCTTGTCACAAGTCATGTGCCTAGAACAACCACTATCCATGTACCATATGTCATTCAGAGGAGCGGACTGTTCGTGCACATAAGAAAATGTTTGATTAGTTGAGTGATGAAGTGCAAGCCTTATCAACTTGCAGCTCATCAGATTCAGTTTCAGACACAGCTTGGGAAGTGAGTGTTGTTGGTTCAGGATCTTCATTAGTGAGTTCTAGATTGTCTGAATTGTCTGTTTTATAACCACACTCTCTTGGGGTTTTGACTAGTGAGGTTGAGTTCTGGTACTCAGCTGAGTCAGTGGCATACTCTTTTATCACATAGTCCCCTTTTTCATAGTAGTCCCTCATATCAGGAACTTTCTCAACCTTTGTTTCTGTTTAGGTTTCCAAAGAAAACCTTGTGGTTCATATCTATGCTTTAACAGAAACTTTTCATCACCAGTGAGTTCTGTTGGTTTCTTTCTAGGATATGCATCTTTTCTTCTTGTCTTCTCACTGCTTGATGATCCTTGAGAACTATCAGATTTGACAGATTGAGTATCCCTTTTTGGGATTATTCTCAAGGGTTGAAAGCTCTTTTTAACATTTTTCACATGCTTCACTGGAGATTTACCTCTTTTAGCAGGTTTGTCCACATGTTTCTTGGCTTTCATTGAATGCCTTTGGCTATCATTTTCCAGAACTTCCTCTTCACAAACCTTTCCCATACCCAAGTGTTTTTCATACTTCATTTTGTAGGCCACAAAGTCTTGTCCAAACTTTGTTTCATTTGGGACATGAAAAGGATTGAATTTGAGTCTTTCATTACAAGAGTCTGTATGATGACCATACTCATCACACTTCTTGCACCAAACCTTTCCTTTGAATATTTCATGTTCTTTTGGTTTCTTGAACCTTTCACTTGGTCTTGGTGGATCAACTCCAATTGTCTTTTTAAATTTTAAACTGTCATAATCAATTGAGAAGGGAACAAATTCAACTATCCTTATGTCACTTCTTTCTACTTTCCCTTTAACAAAGACAATTTCCCTTAAACTCAAAGGTTCCTCCTCTATGTCTTCCCTTTGTCTTGATTTCCTCTTTTCATATTCCTCCATTGTTTCTACTTCTCCAATGTCAAAGTCTTCAATGCTTGAGAAAATAGGGTAAACTGGAATAAAGTTTTCAACATTCATATCTACTTTTACCCTTTTCTTGCTGTTTTGCTTTAACTTTTCCAATAAATCTTTGCTTAGAGGTCTCACTGCATTGTAATTTACCTTCTTCTTCTCACATATATCAAAGGACACATGTTCTCTCTTTGTTCTTTCATTCTGTTTCTTCATTCTTGATGTGATAGGTGGATACTTTGGAAGTTTGACAATGGATTCTGGCTTCTTGAATCTTCTTTCTCTTTCAGCAGCTTTAATTTCCACTTTAGTGATTTGATCACTTAAATCACTCAAGTCATCTTGATTCAAATCAATTGTCTCAAGGTCATCTTCAGAGACTTGAACTCCAATTGATTTTTCTTCTTTCAACTCTTTCTTCACAACAAACTCTCCTTCTTCACTCACCTCAACATTTTTGTACAAATCTACATGTTCTTCTTTGTTTTGAAAGACATCTTTTAATTGTTGTAGATATGCATTTCTTTTCTCTTTATCAACTTTTGGCATAAAGTTGTTGAAAGGTTGTGGTACTGCTTTGTACTTGTCTTTTTCCTTAACTTGGTTTAGAATTCCACAGATGTTTCCAGTGGAAACCAAGTTCTTCAGGAATTCATTGTCAGCTTGCAGTTTTGTGTTCAGCACCTTCTCTTCTATAATCATTTTCTTCAACCCATCAATTTCAGTGGGAATCTTTTCTGAGCTCTGTAACTGTTTACACAGTCTTCTTCCAAACTTTTCATTCTTTCTTCACTCACTAGTTCACTTGCCTCATATGCATTGATGATACTTTGTTTCTTAAAACACTCACTTTCCAGCTTGCCTACTTTCATTTTTAATTCATTGATGACTTCAGTTAAATCAATAGTAGGAGCAGAATGTACCTGAGATGATGATCCAGTTTCTTTCTCAATTATGGCCATGAATGCTACATTTGCCCTCTTGATATCATCTACAATGTCTTCTTCATGATTGCTCCAATCAAAGTTACCCTCATGCTGTGTTGTTACAACATTTCCTTGATTTCTGATCTGGTTCTGGTTGGCTGGAACAGTGTTGTTTGGAACATTTTGAAGGTTTTGATTGTTGTTTCTCTGAAAACCTTGATTCTGAAGCATTCCTTGATCATTATTGTTCATTTGAGGTTGAAATTTGTTGAAGTTGGGAGTATAGTTGTTGTTGGGATTGTTGTTGAAGTTGGGTCTCTGCTGATATTGAGTCTGTTGTTGATACTGAGGCTGCTGATTTCTTGATTGGTTTTGAAATTGGTTCACTTGGAAATTTCTTGGCATGTTACATTCTCTTGCAAAATGACCAGGCTGTTGGCAGTTGTAGCAGATGGCTTTTGACTTGTCAAAACCAATTCTTTCATTTGGTCCTGATAGGAGTGACCTACCAGTCCTGTTGTAAAGCCTCATGCTTCTAAGAGCCAACATGGCTGCTTGCCACTTCAAATCCATGTCCTCCAAATCATCAGCATCTATCTGCTCAAGATCATCTTGTACTACACTTGTGTGAAATAGATTCTTTGCAACAAATGCGTTATATGACTCAGTGAACATTGAAAGCAAGGCTTGTGTATCACTGCCTTGACCATTTCCACCACTAGTGTGAGGAACATTCCCACTTACCATAGAGGCAGAATCAGTGTCATCAATAAGCTGCACATTGAATCTTTGCTGGTTTCCATGATTGCTTGTGCTAACACCAACAAATGATTTTGGAGTATCAGAATTAAGTTCAACAGGTTCTTCAATGATAGGAATCTGCTGTTGATTCTTGGTAGTCAAATTACCCGTATGTGCAATCAATGCATTTGAAACATTGAAACAGGGTCTTTCCTCTCTAATCATTTCATTCTCTATCATTTCTATCTCTACAGCTTGAAGAAAGCACACTACATCATCCACTTTTAGCTCATTAAAGTTGTGCTTTGTAAGGATGAACTTGTAGGCAGTATACCATTCCTTTGGCATAGAGTTGAGCAGCTTGGTATTGAGGTCAAAGTCAGTCATGACATAATATGTGGTTCTGAGATCATTCACAATTCCCAGAAACCTCTCCAGAATTGATTTCAACCTTTCTGCTTCTTTATACTTGAATCTTTCTAGCTGCTGCTTCAATCTCTGCTTCTTAATATTTTTGAGTTCAACATTTCCCTCAAACATTTCAAATATTGAATCATACATTGCCTTGGCATTGGGATGATGTGCAACCTTGGTAAGTATTTCCCAAGACAGACCTAGCTTCAACATAGCTAAAGCCTTGTCATCTACCTTTCTCATCCTTTCTCTCACAGCAGCAGTTGCTGCCGGATTTGCACCTTCTGCAAATTCCCCTTGTGGACCATTCTTGATGGAGTTCCACATATCAACATCATTATAGCAAACGGCTGGTTCAAACAAGACCTTCCATTTAGTGAAATTTTCCTGTCCAGACAGTCTAGGAATCTTGTTAGTAGAGACTTCTTGTTCCTCGTAACCAGACATTTTGAAAAATCAAAAGTAGTTTCTTTGTAAAAACAGAGTTCAAAATAATCAGATCTGAAAACCGATTGTTCAGATCTGAGGTGTCTGATGCGATAAGAATAAGATTTATATATAGAGATTAAAACTTTGAGTAAAATAAGGAAGAGAAAACACCAAATGATTATAGATCTGGAAGAAAAATGAAGAACAGAGCTTCTGACGTCCCTTGATTTCAACTGGATCTTAGTTAATCATGTCATAACTCACACAAATAAATGTGTCGACAAGAGAGTTAATGACGGGTTGCTATATTTAGAAAGACGACCGTTTGTTAAAGGCGGAATCAATAACAAACATACGGTTGCAAAATCAGTATCCAAAGGTAACCAACAAGAACAAGATTCACTCAAAAGATTTCCATTTATATAATATCAATCATACAAAGTGGATAATCGATTTAGGGTTTCTTGAAGGTTTATCCGTACTAAGACAGCCGTCACACACACAAAATATTCTTTGTTAATTAATGTGTCTGTCTTGTTCCGTCCCTCCTTAGGCGGCGTGCCCTAAAACATTCTATTTATAGGCCTGCCATCCGAGGATAGCTGTCATTCCTTCTAGAAACCCCAAACGTAAATACTTATTCAAATTACATAATCAGAAAATAGTCTAAATGTAAAAAAAGTCTTCCGGGTAGGCTTTGTTTCAATCTTCACATTCCGAGTACGCTGTGTACTCTGCCATCCTTCAGGACTTGGTAACATAAAAGTGTGCTCAGAATCAGTTTCCGGTTAGACTTTACTTGAAGAGTATTTTACCAAGTAAAATACTCACCGGGTAGACTTCAGTCTTCTTGACTTTGCCAGAGTTTGCCCGACAAACCCTTACGAGCAACCTTGTTCTTCAATGGTCCATTTCAACTCCTTGCTATAAAATAACTTATTAGCAAAGTGTACTCGGGAGTACTGTTCCTTGCTTGAGTTGAACCTTGCCCGATGTTACTTAAAGATATTCATCTAAATCATCAAGCTTGTTCGGACCACTATTATTAATGAATACCTTGCCCGGTCTTCCAATTACTTGGCTTCATGGACTTGGTTAGCCAAAAGCTTACTCGGGAGAGAATCTTACTTGGCTATGAAGAACATACTTGCTTGATAAAGTGAACCTTGCTCGGATTTACATAAACTAGTGAACCTTGCTCGGCAATGCACTAATTTGCAAACCCTGCTCGGATATCCACTAAAGAAGACTACTTGAAGATAACCTTGCCCGATAGACAAAATATCGTACCCGGCTAAGTAAAAGCTTGCTCGGAGGTCTAAGGTGTGCCCGGATCCATACTTAACGAATTATGAGGAGGTTGAGAAAATTCCAATCTTCCATATACTTCATTTTGGTCAAATCTGTGACTCAACAATCTCCCCCTTAGGTCAATTGTTTGACTCAACAAATCATGCCCGTATCATTTTCAATAACAAGACCATAGAACTTCGAGCCCCGGATAAACGAATCATTAGAATTGAAGGGGACAAAGAAACTGGCCAAGTTAGCATAATCTCCATGATTAGAGCTAATAAATGTTTGAATCAAGGATGCTTAGCATTCATGAACTATGTCACCGAAGAATCGAAACCAAAAGTGATAAAGGACGTGCCTATTATCTCGGATATTTTCAACGTCTTTCCCGACTAGCTGCCAGGTATTCCACCCGATCGAGAAGTTGAATTTAGAATACACCTCATTCCTGGAACCGCACCAATCGCCAAAGCTCCGTATCGTTTAGCACCAAATCAAATGAAAGTGTTGGGTCAAGAATTTGACCCAAATGAGGAGATTTGACCTAAACAAAGAATTTGGAAGATTGGAATCTTCTCAACCTCCTCAGAAACTTCTAAGTATTGAAGTCGAGCACACCTTGGACCTTCGAGTAAGCTTTTACTTAGCCGAGTACGAGATTTTGCCTTCCGGGCAAGGTTTACCTCAAATAGTCTTCTTAAGTGGATATCCGGGCAAGGTATGCTTTTTGGTGACTTCCCGAGTAAGGTTCATTAATTTGGCATATCTGAGCAAGGTTCACTTTGTCAAGCAGGGTTGTTCTTCAAGACCAAGTATTTTACTCTTCCGAGTAAGGTATGGTCACCAAGTCCAAGAAGCCAAGTAATTGGAAGACCGGGCAAGGTATTCTTTAATAATTATGGTCCGAGTATACTTGATGAGTTAATAGAATATCTTTAAGTTATCTCGAGTAAGGTTCTGCTCAATTAAGGTATGTACTCCCGAGTACGCCTTATCAATAAGTTGTTCAACTGACAATGAGCCGAACAGGATCATAGAAGAACAAGGTTGCTCGTAAGGATTTGTCGAGCAAAGTTTGATAAGTCCAAGAAGATTGAAGTCTACTCGGTGAATATTTTACTTGGTAAAATATTCTTTAAGTAAAGTCTACCCGGAAACTGATTTCGAGTATACTTCTATGTTTACCAAGTCTGAAGGAAGGCCGAGTACACTGCATACTCGGAGACTGAAGTTTAATGAAAAGCCTACCCGGAAGACTTGTTTTACACTTAGTATATTTTTGAATATGTAAATTAAATATGTACTATCGGATAGGGTTTCTAGAAGGAATGACAGCTGTCCTAGGTTGGCAGGCCTATAAATAGAATAATTAGGGCACGCCGCAAAGAAGGAGACAGAGACTGAAAAATACGGATAAGACCGACACATTATCTGAGAGAATATTGTGTGTGTGACGGCTGTCCTAGGATTTCTCATAAACCCTAAATCGATTACTCCTTTTGTATGATTAACATTATATAAATGGAAATCTTTTGAGTGAATCATGTGTGGGTCTTCTGTCATTGAATATTCATTGCAACCGTATGTTTGTTATTGATTCTGCCTTTAACAAACGGTCATCTTTCTAAACATAGTAACCCGTCATTAACTCGCTTGTTAACACGATTAATTTTGTGTGAGTTATGACATAATTGATTAAGATCCGATCCGAATCGACCATCAGAAGCTTGGACATCAGACAAGTGGTATCAGAGCATGTTACTGCTATTTTTAGAAAGATTGTTGCTGATTGAAGATTTGAAGATGAATGACGTAAGCAGAGCACTGTTCGATTGATTTGTGACGTCAGCTGCCCTGTTCTTCATTTTTCTTCCAGATCTACAATTTTGATAAGTTTTCTCTTCATTGTTTCATTTAAAGTTTTAGTCTTTATATCTAAATCTCGTTTTTCATCACATCAGACATATCAGATCTGAGCATTCTGGTTTCAGATCTGATTATTTTGAAATTTTTTTTAAGAAACTGATTTTTGACTTCTCAAAATGTCTGGATATGAGGAACAAGAGGTGTCTACTAATAAGATACCAAGATTGTATGGACAGGAAAACTTTATCAAATGGAAGGTACTCTTTGAAGCAGTTGTATGCTACAATGACATTGACATGTGGAACTCCATCAAGAATGGTCCACAAACTACTGTTGAAGAAGGTGCAAATGCTACTGCAACTGCTGCTATAAGAGAAAAGATGAGAAAGGTGGATGACAAAGCCTTGGCTATGATTAAGCTAGGTTTGTCTTGGGAGATTCTGACCAAGGTGGCTCATCACACAACTGCTAAACAAATGTATGATGCCATCCTTGAGATGTATGAAGGGAACACTGAATTGAAGAACATTAAGAAGCAAAGATTGAAGCAACAGTTGGAAAGGTTCAAGTATAAAGATGGAAAAAGGTTGAAATCAATACTAGAACGTTTTCTGAGTATTGTGAATGAGTTGAGAACAACTGATTATGTAATGACTGACTTTGATTTGAATACAAAGTTGCTCAACTCAATTCCAAAAGAATGGTATACTGCTTGCAAATTCATCCTTCAGAAGCAGAATTTCAATGAATTGAAATTGGATGATGTAGTATGTTTTCTTCAAGCTGTTGAACTTGAAATGATTGAAAATGAAATGGGTAAAGGAAGATAGACCAAGCTTCAGTATTTCAAATGCATTAATTGCACCTATGGGAAACCTGTCAACAAAGAACCAACAACAAATTCCCATCATAGAAGAATCTGCTGAAAATAATGTTATGACTTCAAAGTCTTTCATTGGGGGTAGTACAAGTACTCAAGGAAATCAGCAGAGGTTCAATGTGCAATTAATTGATGATTCTGACTCAGTCTCTGTGTCTAATGGAAATGTTCCTAACCCTGGAACAGGACATGTTCAAAATAATGAAACACAAGCATTGCTGTCTATGTTCACTGAGTCTTACAATGCATTTGTGGCCAAAAACTTGATTCACACAAGTGTAGTGCAGGATGATTTGGAACAAATAGATGCTGATGACCTTGAAGACATGGATCTCAAATGGCAAGCTGCAATGTTGGCTTTGAGAAGCAAGAGACTGTACAATAGAACTGGTAGATCACTAGTTTCTGGTCCAAATAAGAGAATAGGATTTGACAAGTCCAAGGCTATCTGTTACAACTGTCAATAGCCTGGACACTTTGCAAGAGAGTGCAATATGCCAAGGAACTTTCAAGTCAATCAATTCCAACAACCAAGAAACCAACAACAATACCAGCAGAATGTGCAAAGAAACAACAACCAGCAGAACTTCAACAATAACCAAAGCTTCAATCCCAACAACAACAACTTCCATCCAAACAACAACTTCAATCCCAATTTTAACAACCAATATCAGCCTCAGATGAACAACCAGCAGGGTATGCATCAGAATCAAGTGTATCCAATGAACAACACTCAGAATCAAGCTGTTCAAAACTCTGCAACTAACAACATTCCAGCAAACCAAAATCAACCAAGAAATCAAGGCAATGTGGCTGTAACAACTCAACATGAGGGAAGCTTTGACTGGAGTAACCATGAGGAAGATATAGCAGATGATATCAGAAGATCTAATGTGGCATTCATGGCCATAGACTCTGCATCTTCATCTAAGGTACACTCTGCTCCTACAGTTGATTTAAATGAACTTGTCAGTGAATTGAAAACAAAAATGGGCAAGCTGGAAAATGAGTGTTTTAGAAAGCAAAGTATCATAAATGAGTATGAGGCAAGTGAGATGATAAGTGATGAAAAGATTAAGAGCCTTGAAGATGATTGTATGATCATTTATAGATCTCAAACCAGATACATCACTGAGATTGATGGTCTAAAAAAATTGTTGATTGAAGAAAAGGTGCAAAACACAAGACTAAAGGTTGAAACTGAATTTCTTAAGAATTTGGTCTCAACTGGCAACATTTGTAGAATACTGAATCAAGTGAAAGAACAGGACAAATACAAGACAGTTCCACCTCCATTCAACAACAACTTTATGCCAAAAGTTGACAAAGAGAAAAGAGATGCATACTTACAACAATTCAAAGATGTCTTTCAAGACAGGGAAGAATTTGTTGATTTATACAAAAAGATAGAAGTGAATGAAGATGGAGAGTTTGTTATTAAGAAATAAGTGAAAGAGGAAAAGTCAATTGGAGTTCAAGTCTCTGAAGATGACTTTGATTCAGATGAGTTGGATCAAGATGATCTGAGTGATTTGAGTGATCAAATTACTGGAAAGGAAATTCAAGCTGCTGAAAAAGGAAGAAAGTATAAAAAACCTGAATCTGTTGATAAACTTCCAAAGTATCCACCAGTCCCACCAAGATTAAAGAAACAAAATGATATAATGAAAAGGGAACATGTCTCTTTTGACATCTGTGAAAGGAAGAAGATAAACTACAATGCAGTCAGACCACCAAGCAAGACTGTATTGAATAGGATAAAGCAGAACAACAAGAAGAAGAAAATGAATGAAGAAACTGATACAGAAAATTTTATCCCAGTTTATCCAATCTTTTCTAGCCATAAGGTGTTGGATGTTGGGGAAGTGGAAACAATGGAAGAATATGAGAAAAGACAGTCAAAGGTTAGAGAAAGCAGTGTTAAGGAACCTATGATTATGAAGAAGATGGTCTTTGTCAAAAGCAATGTTGAAAGACAAGACATCAAGATTGAGGAATTTGTTCCTTTTTCAATTGACCTTGATGGTTTGAAGAATCAGAAGACTTTAGGAGTCAATACACTTAAGCCAAGTGAAAGATTCAAGAAACCAAAAGAACATGAAGTCTTCAAAGGAAAGGTTTGGTGCAGAAAGTGTGATGAATATGGTCACCACACAGATTCATGCCATGAAAGATTTAAACTCAAACCATTTCATGTGCCAGATGGAAAAGTGTATGGTCAAGACTTTGCATTGTACAAACATAAGTATGAAATGTATTTGGGAAAAGGAAATGTCTGTGGAAAGAAGACAAGTAATGAAGAGAATATTAAAATCAAAGGAAAGAAACAAGAGACTGAGTATGCAAGAAAAAGTAAGTCACCACCAAAGCACAAGAAGATGACAAAGAAGAAAAATCTGTCATTGGAGATTAATCAAGACACTCAATCAGTTAAATCTGATGAGTCTCAAGAATCCTCAAACAGTGAGAGGACAAGAAAGAAAGAAACTTATCAGAGAATGAAACCAACTGAACTTACTGGTGATGAGAAGTTCTTGATGAAGCATGGATATGAACCACAAGGTTTCACTTGGTAACCTAAAACAGAAACTAAAATTGAAGCTGTGACTGATGTAAGAGACTTCTCAGAAACTAAGGACTATGTCTTACAAGAGAAGATGACTGACTAAGTTGAGCTTAACAATTCAGCTTCACTTGTTAAAACACCAAGAGAGTGTGGTTATGAAACTGACCATTCAGACAACTTGGAAATCACTCATGAAGATCTTGAACCATCAACACTCACTTCCCAAGCTGCCACTGAAATTGACACTGATAAGTTGCATGTTGATGAAGCTTGCATCTCATCACTGAACTAATCAAATTTCTCTTTGTGCAGGAACATGCCACTCCATTGAATGATATATGGTATATGGATAGTGGTTGTTCTAGACACATGACTTGTGACAAGAGGTCACTTGTGAACTATGAAGAAAAATATGAAGGTCCTGTTGCCTTTAGGAGTGATGAAAATGGTGGAAAGATTGTGGGTAAAGGAATCTTGACAAACGGAAAAGTGTCATTTGATAATGTGTTTCATGTTGAGGGACTTCAATACAATCTTCTGAGCATATCACAGATGTGTGATAAAGGTTACAAAGTTAGTTTTGATGATTCTCATTGTTTCATCTTAAAACCTGAGTTTGTAATTCCACCTGAGATGATTATGATGATGGCACCCAGAAATGGCAACTTGTATGAGTTGAATATGAAAGAAGCTATTTCAAGAGGTGGTGCATGTTTTGTTTCCAAAGCCACTGAAAATGAGTCAAAATTGTGGCATAGGAAACTGTGTCATGTAAACTTAAAGAACATGAATAGACTGGTCAAGGGTGAACATGTGATTGGTTTACCTACAAGAGAATTTAAGTTAGATGACCATTGTGACTCATGTTAGAAGGGAAAACAACACAAGTCTACTCATAAGACAAAGCTCATCAACTCAATTGATCAACCACTTGAGTTACTTCACATGGATCTTTTTGGTCCTGTGAGTGTGCCAAGTATTGGAAAGAAGAGATACTGTCTGGTGATCATTGATGATTATTCAAGATATACTTGGGTTTATTTCCTAAGTACCAAGGATAACACTGCTGAGTTGATCAAAGGTTGTGTCACAATGATTGAGAATAAGCTGAATAAGAAAGTCAAGATGATGAGAAGTGACAATGGTACAGAGTTCAAGAATGGAGTTATTGAAGAATTCTGCACACAGAAAGGAATACTTCAACAATTCTCAGCTCCTAGAACTCCTGAACAAAATGGTGTGGCCTAAAAGAAGAAACAGGACTTTGATAGAAGCTGCCAGAACCATGTTGGCTGATGCAAATCTGCCTGTCACCTTTTGGGCTGAAGCAATCAATACAGCATGTTATGTTCAGAACAGGGTACTTGTAAACAAAAAGTATAACAAGACTCCATATGAAATTTTCAATAACAGAAAGCCTTACATCAAATTTTTCAAGCCCTTTGGTTGCAAATGTTTTCTATTGAACACTAGAGATTACTTGAACAAGTTTCAAACTAAGTCACTAGATTGTTTCTTTCTTTGATATTCTACTCACTCAAAGGCATACAGAGTATATGTGAGAGATCACTTGAGTGTGATAGAGTCATCTGACATCATTTTTAATGAGAATCAATTCAACACAGTCAGTGGTGCAACATGGCTGTTTGATCATGAGAGGTTAATTAAGTCATTCAAGATTTATTCTAAAGACTTTGATGATACATTCTACAAGACCAGTGTACTTGAAGAAAATAAGAAGAAAGAACTGGACTTGGAAGAATTGTGGAAAAAGGTTGCTAGGAAAGAAAAGGAACACACTTTTGTGAAAAGCTCCTCAAACAATGACATTGAACAAGATCAGGAAATGACAAGTCAAGATAGTCCTTATGTACAAAATGATCATGTTCAGAATGGGAGTGACACAAGCAACCAATCAAATGAAGTTGAGAATGCTTCCACAACAAGATTTCAAGACTTGTTTCAAAGTTTGAATCTGGGAAACAATGGTGCATCTATTTCAGGACAAACCAATGATGAAGCACCAGAGTTTCATGATGCAGAAGCTGATTTGATCATTGAAGAACCTGAAATCAATGTAACAAATCTTGATACAAACTCCTACTGTTGAAAAGAATCATCCTGCTGATAATATCATTGGTGACTTGCATGAAAGAGTAACAAGAAGTCATTCTGAGATAGCAAATATCTGTCTGTACTCTTGCTTTCTATCCCAATTAGAACCAAAGAATATTGCTCAAGCTTTAAAAGACAATAGTTGGGTAGAGGCAATGCAAGAGGAATTGGCCCAGTTTAGAGATTTACATGTATGGGATCTTGTAGACAAGCCACATGATAGATATGCAATTGGAACCAAATGGGTATTCAGAAACAAAAGGGATGAAAGGGATTTGGTGATTAAGAACAAAGCTAGACTTGTAGCACTGGGATGTCTTCAAAAGGAAGGGATAGACTTTAAGGAAGTGTTTGCACCAGTTGCAAGACTGGAAGCCATAAGAATTTTTCTTGCATATGCTGCCTCAAAGAACATAAAAGTATTCCAGCTTGATGTTAAATCTGCATTCCTTAATGGAAAGATTGATGAAGAAGTGTATGTGGCTCAACCACCAGGTTTTGAGGATCCTATGTATCCAAATAGGGTGTATAAGTTAAACAAAGCCCTTTATGGATTGCATCAGCCTCCTAGAGCATGGTATGATGAGTTATTAACTCATTTACTTGAAAATGGATTCACAAGGGGAGCCATTGATAAGACACTCTTCTACAGAAGAAAAGGGTCAGATTTGCTGCTTTTACAAGTCTACGTTGATGATATCATCTTTGGATCTACAAATGAAAATATGTGTTTGGAGTTTGAAGAGGTGATGAAGTACAAGTACAGCATGAGTTCCATGGGTGAAATGAATTTCTTTCTGGGACTGCAAGTTCAACAAAAGGATGAAGGAATCTTCATTCACCAAGCTAAGTATGTGCAGGACATTTTGAATAAGTTCAACTGTCATTATTACAAGGCTGCCTCAACTCCAATGGACACCAAAGAAAAGATGATAGCTGATGAAAAGGGGGAGTCAGTTGATGAACATGAATACAGAGCCAAGATTGGATCTCTGATGTATCTGACTGCAACAAGACCAGATATCATGTTTGCTGTTTGTGTATGTGCTAGGTTCCAATCAAATCCAAAAGTCTCCCACATGAATGCTGTGAAAAGAATATTCAGATATTTGAAGGGAAGACCAGACTTAGGGATTTGGTATCCAAAGAACCAATCCTTTGATCTGATTGCATATACAGACGGTGATTATGATGGATGCAATATGAGTAGAAAGTCAACATCAGGGGGATGCCAGTTTTTGGGTGAAAGGCTGGTGTCATGACAATGCAAGAAACAGACCACAGTGTCAATCTCCACTGCAGAAGCTGAATATGTTGCTGCATCTGCCTGCTGTGCACAAGTTCTCTGGATTCAGAATCAGATGCTGGACTATGGTTTGAATTTTCTAAACACCCCTATTCTGATTGATAATACTGCTGCATATTTTACTGTTAAAAATCCTGTGCAACATTCTAAGACTAAGCACATTGAAATCAGACATCACTTCATCAGAGATTGCAGTGAAAAAGGTTTGATTGAAATGCAAAGAGTTGATACAAGTGATAATCTGGCTGACCTATTCACCAAACCACTTGATAGAACCAGGTTCAACTTTCTTTTGAAAGCCCTGGGGATGATCAACTCTGATGAAATCTGATTAAGGATGTGTGCTTGGTTGTGTACCTCTATGTGCTACTTGAATATTTTAGAAGAGGTCACACATGTTGAATATGTTGCTGAATATGTTCCTGAATATGTTACTAAATATGTTACTGAGTATGTTCTATGCTATGTGACTTAACAGTTTCTATGTGTGTCTCTCTGTGATAACTGATTATTTTCTTAGAGATTACACATATTGAATATGTGTCAACTGAATGTTGATTGAATATGTTTTGATTATGTCACTGTTTTGAAGTTAACTGATAGATGGTTAAGTAACTATCTGTGCAATTTGTTTGAAATTGATGATAATTCTTGACTATCATGTTAACTGATCTGATGTTATGATAAGTAGTTTGATCTATTTAGGTGAGATTAATTGCTTATATAATGTCATGAGTAATCACATGTTTATGGTTACTTGAATATGTTCTTAATCTGATCTTCTGAAGTTATTAAGATAGAATAGACATTGAATGTGAGTACAATCTGTTTTTCTTGATGATGAAAGAATGATTAAGATTTGAGTATGTGAAGCAACTGTTTGTGTCAAAATGTGTTTTATGTCAAAATTAAATGATTCAATGAAATTTATAATGAATTTTGCATAAATACTATATTTTGGTCAAAACATTAGCAAGTTGATTAATGGTGTAAAGATATGATAAGATTATTCAGTTCAAGCTTTTAAGAAGCTTAAAAGAAGGTTTCTTTTAAAAGGGAAAGTCTCAAGTAGTTATTTTTGCTGAAAAAATTATGTCATTTGCCCAGTTGGAAGGACATGCACCTATGTATGTTTGGTCCTTAAATCTCTATAGATTCAAAGGATAGCCATTGACCTGAAAACTGAATGCATTTGGGGCAATTATGACTTGTTTCTTATTTCTTCACTTAAAACTATGTCAATAACTCTGACTTTGATAGGACATATATTCACATGTATGTTTGGTCCTGTTGACCACCTTTGGTCAAACAGGATAGCCATTAATCTGACAATGAAGAGGTATTGGGGTGATTGAATATTAAACTGTATTTATGGGAAATGAAAGTACATTGACTACTTAGCTGATCATATGGAATTAATAGGCTAAAAAGATCTTAGTATAGTCATTAACATGTATGGTTGCTTTCCCATGATGATGTAAAATCTAAGGTGATATAAACATAATGAATATGCTAATCGTTATGTGGAGATGCATAGTTGTTTTGCATGTCTCAAGATAGATCTCTCCGAATGATATGGCAGAAAAGTGATTACCCAGTCATACACGAGCTTGTTGTTATTTGGTCAACCAAAATGAAACATCTTTAAATATGACAAAGAACATGCTTAAGAAAATTTGAGAAAATATCAAAAACAAGGGGAAGAATGAATAAATCAACCAAAAGTTGATAAGTGTTTTAAATATTTTATCAAACAAGAGGGTTACAACAAGAACTACAAAGATGTTGGCAAAATCTGTCTCATCTTGAATGAAAGGCATGTTGCTAACTGTAAGTCCAACGTTCAACCTCTATATTTTTGAATCTAAAAATGCAAAAATACAATAAGTTCTGTCATACAAAAACTATTTTTGACCAAATACAGGAGGTTGGAGTCAAATTGGGGTGATCTGGGGAAAGCCAAATAAGCTTTGAGAAGAGATATGAGGCATCGAGCACAGTGTTGACCATTATTGCATTATGCTCAAATTGAACCTTAATCATATCACCAAAGAGATGAAAATCATGCTGAGTTTATACCTGCTGTTAACCTATCTAAGTTGTCATAATAATGCTGAGAGTGAAGTATTGAGAAAGCTACTTAGTCAATATGATCCCATTCCTGAGATCTTTTCAGTTTATAAAAGAAATTGTTTTGAAGTGAAGTATAACTGAAATTTGATCTCTAAATGCACCATTTGCTCTTAAACTATGTTCTGAAATGATACATAACTTAGAAATGTCTTTGAAAAGTGGTTTAAGTCAAAAAGTGTTTCATTTTGCCTAAAATAGGCTGAATATGTAAGTTCAAGTAAGGTTTGATGATTTATAACCTTCTCGAGCATAAACTGTTTGAATATGTATTTTCGGGTAAGGTTTAAACTTTCCGAGTACAAAACAGTTGATTATGTGTGAATATGTAAGTTCGAGTAAGGTTTGATGATTTATAACCTTCTCGAGCACAAACTGTTTGAATATGTATTTTCGGGTAAGGTTTTACCTTTTCGAGTACAAAACAGTTGTCTATGTGTGAATATGTTGTTTCGGGTAAGGTTGATAATTTTCAAACTTTCTGAGTAAGCTTAGTCATTTCTGACTAACTTTATGATTTTCGAGCATACTTTGAAGTGTTTACACTTTTCGGGTAGAGTACGCTGTTGCACTCACTTTCCCGAGTAAGCTTGAAGTCTTGAGATGATTATGTGATGAAATAGCTATCTTTTAACAAGAAATTCTTGTTTCGAGCAAGCTATGCATGTTATATGCTAGTTTCGATTAAGCTATGCATGTTATATGCTGATTGTGTATTCAAGCAAACTTTGTGAACTTAAGTAAGTACACCGAGTAAGCTTTGTGTGAATATGTTGTTAGGAAAGGCTTGTTAATCTTTCCGGGCATGCTTAGATGTTACTATTTAAGTTTGTCATTTTTCGGGTATGTTTTGATTTGTTGAGTTTCCTTGAGCAAGGGCATACCTGATGATTGAATGTGTTTATCCTAGCGAGCTCAGTGCTAACTTAGGATTTTCGAGCAAGCTATATGAAATTTTAGACTATAGCACACTTAACTGTTTATGTGTTTAATTTCATTTCGAGCATGCTCTGTGATATGTGTTTATGATTTATTTGAAATTACAAGTGTTTTCGGGCAAACTCTGTTTTCCGAGCACACTTTATATTTCGGGTACACTTGTGTTCCTTTAATATACTTGGTAATTTTCAAAAATTTAACTTTCCGAGTATACTGTCTGCTAGAATTTCCTTTCGAGCACACTCTGTACTATATGAAAGTTATTCGGGTATACTTCGCATAAGTTTGTTGTCCGAGCACACTTTATATTTGAAAGAGTGCTCGAGCACACTATGTATACAAGCATACTTGAATGAATGCGTTGATTGAATATGTGAGTTAGTATGATAAAATTGTTTAGATTCATACCTGAATGAATGTGTTGATTGAATATGTGAGTTAGTATGATGAAATTGTTTAGAGTCATACTTGAATGAATGTGTTACCTGAATATGTTAGTTAGTATGATAAAATTGATTATGATTCTTTTTAGAGTTTGTAATAGATAAGTTTTAATTTGAAATTGAGAAATTCTTGAGTAACTTTATCTTTGCATACTTTACCATTTCTGGACACACTTTTAAATGGATAAGGAAACCATTCTTGGAATAGATAAGAAAGTTAGGTGATAAAAGACAAAACACTTTTAAAGATTCTCACTTTATCTGAACTGCTGAAGAAAAGCAAAATATGCAGACCCTTATTCATAACTCTTTTCTGATAAAGCTGCAGATATATACCTTACTTTTGACTTAACTCTCTTTAAAAGAAGACCTGTATATGCTATTTAATATTTCAAAATTCACATTTCAAGAGTAACTCACATTTGTGTTTTTGTGCAGATTTCAATATTATTCAAGACAACGTTTGAATTGAAATATTATTTTTTTTTACCTTAATTTCTTTTTACTTTCAGATCTAACTCATAATTGTGTGTTCATTGATGTAACAGAAAATCAGCAATGGATCCAACTCCAAGTAATTCCAATTCCTACAAACATCATCTTTCTGAAGAACTGAAGAACGCATTGCAGCGAGTTCAAACCCTAATGTCTGAGGTTGAGAAGATCTCAGCTGCCCCAAAACAGGGGGAGAAAGTACTGAATCAGGGGGAGAATTCGCTGAAGCTTCTCTCAATTTATGAAAAGGACAGCTCAGATGATGAAGCTGACAATGCTCCAGAAAATGAAAGGAAGGATCGTGAGGAAAGAAGGAAATTAAAAGGAAAAGAAATTGCACAAGAGGATGTTGAAATTAAGAAAATGGACTTTGAAATGAATACAATGGACTCCGTACTGAACAAATCTGAATCAGAAGCCAAAAGAGTATATGAGCAAAGAATGACAGAAATTCATGACAGAGAATTTCTGAGTCAAATGTTGTCTGACAAAGACTTTGAAGAACAAGAAAATTTGTTGAAAATGTTTGAAGATGAGAAAAGGATAAGAGATGAAGTGATAAATAAACAGAGAGAAGTCCCACAAGAAGTAATTGACAACTGCTTAAATGATAAAGAAATTCCAAATGGTGTGCTAGTATCTCTACTCAAGTTGATTAAACAAGAAGAACCCGAGACAGAAGTGAAAGAGAAACTAGACACTGTCATTGACATGATTTCAAAGGCTTTAAGTAAAGAAAAGAATACTCAAGACAATGAACTAAAAGTTTTGAAATTGAAAGATGACTTGGAACAAGAAGAGGAAATTCAAAAATTCTTAAGCAAATATGGTGGTAAACCAAAATTTTTGGTTAAGAATGGAATACCTTTTGATTATGTAAAAGTAATGACAAGAAAAGAGATTTTGAGCAACTTCAAGAAAATGAAAGGACAACAGCTGAACATGAAGAAGGGATCCGCTCAGTCTCTGGTTGGAAAGAACAAAAGAATGTCCAAAAAGACGGATGATCTACCAAAGATGACAATGAAGGGGAAATCTAAAGTAGAGAAAATCTGCAAACAGACAACATCCTCACTCTCAAAACAGAACAACACAAAGAAAAGGAAGATGTCTGTGACTACTCAAGAAAAACCAAAGCAGATGCACTTGAAGATGGATAAACCTTTTGTCAATGTTGCTGTAAAAGCCAAAAACCCTTCTGCCAACCACAATGTTATGCCAAGTGGAATATTGTGTGATTCCAGGACTGAACATCTGAATGTTATGATGGAAAATGGAGAGATTGTGAAGATCTTCTCTAAAATTGACTTTAGAAAATTCAATCTATGGCAATTGAATGTGCTTGCAGCACTGTATCTCTCTGATTCCAAGGAAAGGCAAAGGCCTACAAGTGGTATGCAATCAGAGTTGCTAGGATTCTTGAGAGAGCAGCAAAAATTTGACTTTCCATGCCTAAACAAGTATCTTTGGCTAAATTGAAGAATGTTTAGCTTTTGCTTGTGTAATTTTTGCTTATGTAATTTGATTATAAAATTTGACTTTTAATTTGGTGTGTATTTTGCTAAGTGTATGTAACCACAGAGTGTTTTGGGTCAGCTGAGGTGTTCCAATCTAGGGGGAGATTGTTGGGTCAAGAATTTGACCCAAATGAGGAGATTTGACCTAAACGAAGAATTTGGAAGATTGGAATCTTCTCAACCTCCTCAGAAACTGCTAAGTATTGAATCCGAGCACACCTTGGACCTTCGAGTAAGCTTTTACTTAGCCGAGTACGAGATTTTTCCTTCCGGGCAAGGTTTACCTCAAATAGTCTTCTTAAGTGGATATCCGGGCAAGGTATGCTTTTTGGTGATTTCCCGAGTAAGGTTCATTAATTTGGCATATCCAAGCAAGGTTCACTTTGTCAAGCAGGGTTGTTCTTCAAGACCAAGTATTTTACTCTTCCGAGTAAGGTATGGTCACCAAGTCCAAGAAGCCAAGTAATTGGAAGACCGGGCAAGGTATTCTTTAATAATTATGGTCCGAGTATACTTGATGAGTTAATAGAATATCTTTAAGTTATCTCAAGTAAGGTTCTGCTCAAGTAAGGTATGTACTCCCGAGTACGCCTTATCAATAAGTTGTTCAACTGACAATGAGCCGAACAGGATCATAGAAGAACAAGGTTGCTCGTAAGGATTTGTCGAGCAAAGTTTGATAAGTCCAAGAAGATTGAAGTCTACTCGGTGAATATTTTACATGGTAAAATATTCTTTAAGTAAAGTCTACCCGGAAACTGATTTCGAGTACACTTCTGTGTTTACCAAGTCTGAAGGAAGGCCGAGTACACTGCATACTCGGAGACTGAAGTTTAATGAAAAGCCTACCCGGAAGACTTGTTTTACACTTAGTATATTTTTGAATATGTAAATTAAATATGTACTATCGGATAGGGTTTCTAGAAGGAATGACAGTTGTCCTAGGTTGGCAGGCCTATAAATAGAATAATTAGGGCACGCCGCAAAGAAGGAGACAGAGACCGAAAATACGGATAAGACCGACACATTATCTGAGAGAATATTGTGTGTGTGACGGCTGTCCTAGGATTCCTCATAAACCCTAAATCGATTACTCCTTTTGTATGATTAACATTATATAAATGGAAATCTTTTGAGTGAATCATGTGTGGGTCTTCTGTCATTGAATATTCATTGCAACCGTATGTTTGTTATTGATTCCGCCTTTAACAAACGGTCATCTTTCTAAACGTAGTAACCCGTCATTAACTCGCTTGTCAACACGATTAATTTTGTGTGAGTTATGACATAATTGATTAAGATCCGATCTGAATCGACCATCAGAAGCTGGGACATCAGACAGAAAGAAATGAAGAAACAATTAGATGAGCTGCTCGAGAAAGGTTTTACCCGCCCAAGTTCATCACCGTCGGGAGCACCGATTTTCTTTGTCAAGTAGAAGGATGGATCTATGGGAATGTGTATCGACGACCAAGCTCTAAACAAAGTCACCACCAAGAACCGATACCCATTACCCCGAATTGACGATCTGTTAGACCAACTGCAAGGAGCAATCTACTTCTCTAAGATAGATATGAGTTCTGGCTATCACCAATTGAAAGTCCAATCCGAAGACATTCCGAAAACCGCATTCTGAACAAGGTATGGGCATTATGAGTTCACGGTCATGCCGTTTGGTCTCACTAATGCCCCAGCCGTGTTTATGGATATAAATTTGTTATGGTAATCATCGACGACATACTTATTTATTCTAAGTCAAAGGAAGATCATGAAATGCATCTCAAAATCTTGCTTGAATTACTT
Organism: Bidens hawaiensis; assembly: GCF_021521415.1. NCBI lineage: Eukaryota > Viridiplantae > Streptophyta > Magnoliopsida > Asterales > Asteraceae > Bidens > Bidens hawaiensis. The sequence continues at coordinate 16,891 of NW_027493486.1, read as the reverse complement.
AGAAACGAGAAGTTGTACGCCAAGTTCTGGAAGTGCGAATTTTGGCTTCACGAAGTACAATTTCTTGGCCACATCATAAACGTGAACGGAATTCAAGTCGATCCCACAAATATTGAAGCTATCAAAAGTGGGAGATTCCAAAGTCGCCAACCGAGATCCAAAGTTTCTTAGGTTTGGCCGGCTACTATCGAAGATTCATTGAAAATTTCTCCCAAATTGTCATTCCTCTAACCTCGTTAACTCGTAAAAATATCAAGTATGAATGGGGAACCAAACAACGAGAAGCATTCTATTTGATTAAACTAAAACTCACCAATGCACCTATACTGGCCTTGCCAGAAGGTACTGAGGATTTTGTTGTGTTTGGTGACGCTTCCCATTCTGGTTTGGGTTGCGTACTAATGCAATGAAATACAGTAATCGCTTACGCCTCTCGACAACTCAAGGTACACGAGAAAATATACACAACTCACGGTCTAGAGTTAGGCGTCATAATCTTTGCCATAAAGTTAATGAAGCACTATCTCTATGGAGTCAAATTCATCGTGTATACCGACCATGAAAGTTTAAAACACATCTTAGAACAAAAAGAGCTCAACATGCGTCAAAGGTGATGGATGGAAACACTGAATGATTATGAATGTGAAATCGTTTATCACGAATGGAAGGCCAACGTTGTGGCTGACGCCCTGAGTCGTTAAGGAACATGAGAAACCAAGAAGAGTTCGAGCGCTACGACTGGAACTTCAAGTAGATATAGTCGAGAGAATCAATTTGGCCCAACACCAAGAAATCAAAGAAAACAAGATCTCTGACAAAAAAACGTAACGACACCATTGACTCGTTAGTCAAAGGCGACGATGGTATACTTAGACTTGGAAACAGGATTTGGGTACCAATAGTTGGAGAACTAAGAGAAAAGATAATGAGTGAAGCTAACAAGTCCAGGTACATGATGTACCTCGGTAGTGACAAAATGTGCCAAAACCTTAAGCCAAACAACTGGTTGAATGTAATGAAAAAGGACATCGCTTTGCACGTTGTAAAATGTTTTAACGTATTTGAAAGTCAAGGCCAATCATCAAAAGCACTCGGGATTGCTTCAACAACCCAAACTTCCGTTTGGAAGTGGGAAATGATAACCATGGACTTCATCACGAAACTCTTGAAAACCGCACGTCAACATATGGGTTATCGTCGATAGGTTAACCAAATCCACTCAATGCATGCCCATTAACGACACATATTCGATGGATAGATTAGCACGGATCTATGTAAACAACATCGTTGCATTGCATGGAGTGCCTCTGTCTATCATTTCTGATCGAGACAGCCTATTCATGTCTCACTTCTGGAAATGTTTCAACAAGCGTTAGAAACCCAACTAAATCTTAGCATTGCCTATCATCCTCAAACCGATGGGCAAAGCGAAAGAACAATTCAAATGCTTGAAGATATGTTCTGCGCTTGTGTGATTGACTTAGGTGGAATTTGGGATAACCATCTTCCTCTAATGTAATTCTCGTACAACAATATTTATCTCACAAGTATTCAAGCCGCACCGTTCGAAGCGTTATACGGCCGAAAATGTAGAACGCCAATATGTTGGTTTGAAAGTGGAGATAATCATTTATCTGGACCCGAAGTAGTCCAAGAAACCACCAACAAGGTGTTGCAAATCCATGAACGACTTAAGACAGTGTGAGACCGACAAAAGAGTTACGCTGATATCTGTCGTAAGCCGTTAGAATTCAATGTAGGCAATAGAGTCTTACTGAAAGTTTCACCTTGGAAAGGTGTTGTTCTCTTCGATAAGAATGGAAAGCTAAGTTCACGCTTCGTAGGACCATTCTAAATACTCGAGCGAATCTGTACTATAGCTTACCGTCTGGGACTACCCGAAGAAATGAAAGGGATACACGATGTATTCCACGTCTCTAATCTGCGTAAATGTCTAGCCGATGAATCTTTGTCAATGCATTTGAAAGATATCGAAATAAATGAAAACCTCAAATACATAGAACGACCTTTACAAATAGAATATTCTAAAACAAAAAAACTTAAGAGACGTAATCTTAAATTGGTCAAAGTTAAATGGGACTCCCGAAGAGGCCCTGGGTACACTTGGGAGTTAGAATCCAAATCATGTGTATACAAATGGTAGCTAAGTAATCTCGAATGCTACGGTGTTTGATGAGCGGTTTCAAGTAGAGCTTAAGTTTATAATTTTGTTTAGTTTTATCTTGATTTTTCCTAAGCCATGATGGGCCGAGACCTAAGTTATCACTCGAGGGATAATCAAGTAAATAAAATATTTTGCATCAGCTTATTCACCAACATGTGTTACTGACGTATTTTCAAACAGTTTTACGGGTAATGAAGATTAGACGCTTGGGAAAGATGAACACTAGGCGATCTGATAGCTCGGATCATTTTGTTATAAAATTAAATATATGTAAATGGTTGTTTGATAAAGAAGTAATCTTTTGTAACATTAAACGGGTATTTTATAATCCCGTGTTTTATCTAAATATTAATATTTTAATCCACGCAAACATTTTTCCACATTAACCCGTAACTCTGATTTATTTCAAAAACGGTACCAACTGTTGGTCACACGCCTAGGCCTAAGATGGGGGTGTGACAATTTCAAAGACTCGAGACGACCAAATCCATGCACTAACATTTATTATTATATAAACATAGATGTTATGATTTATTATTTGAAAGATTTTAAAAATATATTATCCTTTCAAACAAAAAATTGAGGATCTTAGATCCTTGAAGATAATGGTTTTCAAAATACATTTTGAATAAATATAGCTTGATAAATAAATATCATACCAGAAGGTTTGATTTGACCTATGTTACCATAAACACTTCAATGATGCTTGTAGTTGCATTAAGGAACCCTATTGCAAATATCTTAGAACTTAAGTCAAGTAATCATATAAACCAGGGTCAAGCCCAAGAAACTGGGGACAAGCCCAAAAAACTGGGTTCAAGCCTAAAACACCGGGGTCAAGCCCAAAGATACGAGTGTTTAAATTAAGGAAACGGGGGTCAAGCCCAAATGTAAGTGACGTGAAAACGCTAAAACCTTAGCTAACTTGAAAATGTTATAAACCGTTGCTAACATGAAAATGTTAGAAACCTTTGTATGGTACGTCTATCATTTTTTTTTAAGGATCCTTCATATAGTCGAAAGCAATGAATTTTCAGCCACTAAGCGTGTACTGGTCTCATTTCCCCAAACTAAACTTTGGATTGCGTGCGCTCCAGGAAAGAATGTCAAAACACTAATTCATATGAAAGGTGAAAACCTTTAAACCTTAGAAGGTATAATCATATAAAATTATGCCTTAAACGTGGGACGCACCAAGCTTTATTGATTAAGATTAAGTGGAATTCACAGCGAGGACCAGATTATACCTGGTAACGCGAGGGTCAATTCTGAAGGAAAAACCCCCCACCTTTCTCTCGGAAAGGGATAGTGAGCGTGTAAAATTTCGAGGACGAAATTTGTTAACGGGGGGAGAATGTAACGATTCCGACGAAACCCGGTATACCCTAACCGGTAGACGATAGTTACGTCATATTTAATATCGGGTACATGAATTACCTTAGTAATTATACGAGAATACATGGTTCACTGTATTGATCGTACGTGAATATATAATTCATCGTATTGAATATGCGATTAATCGATCGATAGTTATTGAAACCCGAACGAATCGAGGGTTCAATTATAGACGAGATATATGATATTTAGTGATGTTTACGAAGTATTAAAGCTTCGGGATAAGTGAATTAAAGCACATAAAAAGAATTTCGATTTAATGGTACGTCGGTACATTAAACGAAACCTTTAATACCAAACCGAGCAAGAGACAATCGATCAAGCCGAAAAAGATGCGCAATTATTAATAACATGGTATTTTAAGTTAATGGAAGTCATGGTTTAAGTTTTTAAAGTGGTTTTATATAAATTTCATTTTTAGCCGAAAAACGACCGTTTTAGCCTCTTTTTAAGCCAAATTAAACATTTAACCGGAAAACGAACTGAACCAGATTATCCAAAACATTATCCGGATATCCGAAATCCAAACATGTGGCTAAGAATGAAGAGGTGGGTCCCACCCCACCCCCTCACTACTTCCGATCGGACTCCCTCTTACACCCCATTCATCCTCATTTTTTTTTTACAACCAATTCCACAAGATCATTAATTCTCTCAACAATTTCATCCAAAAACCGAGAGTTCTAGCAAGAAAAACAAGGTAATGATCGAGTAATTCACGTGTTCATCTTCGTTTCTTGAGTTTGTTTGCAAGAAAATGAGGTTTCAAAGATGAAAACCGATTCTTGCATGATCAAGTGATGTATACGGGTTATACAAGGGATCTTGGTCCAAGAAAGGAGTTAAACGAATCAAAAACGAATTTTTACGGTTAAATCTTTGTTTTTGAATCATAACCGAAACCATGAAAGAAATGGCTTGATCGTGAGTGTAACTTGCTTGGTATTGTGGTATGTTGTTTGTAGGCTCTGTGTTTAGTGGTAGATAAGGCGGAAAGACGAGTTTGTAGCTTGTAGTGGCGGAAAACGAAAGGTATATTCGGTTTATGTTCGGTGTATGTGTTTTGGGACAGATTGTTGATGGTTTAGAGTTTGGTCATGAAATTTTACAGCGATGTTCTACACATGAAAATAAGAGTTCTGTGAATTTTTGGTAATTTTTGGATAAAGGATGAATATTTGGTGAATTTAATGCTCGGTTTTGGCTAAAAATGGTGAAAAATAGTTAAATATCATGAAAAATTCTGGAAAATTGCAGATAAGTTTTTTATGTCATGTATAAGTCACACAAAAAATTTGAGGTCAGTTGGGGAAGTCTAAGTAGGCTTTTCGGTTAAACGATTTCTAGGGTTTTCTAGCTCGGTTTTCGTGAAAATGGCATGTAAAAGAAGATTTTGGTTCTGGAAAAATTACAGGGGACTATGTGGATATCAGGGGACATCCAGGAGAAATTTTGGATTTTTCTAAGATCGTTTGGTATTTACGACATATTTAGTGTTTAAATGGTGTTTAAAAATAGATAAATAAATTTTAAATATAAAAATTAATTCTGGAAATACTTTTATAAAATTCCCCACTGTCAGAAAGTGGTTTGTGCAAAATTTCAAGATTCGAGATTTAACGGATAATTATTTGTGCTAATTATCAAACTTTTAAAGTTAAAACGCGTAAACCGGTGAAGTTCGCTTAAGCGAGCTGACTGGTGTATAAAAACCCTAAAAATGAACTATTTTCATATAATTGAGTTAAACAAGTAAAAATGAATCATCCGAAAATAATTCGGATGATTTGAGTAATTTTACCCGATAAAACAGTTTCCGGTGCACTAAAGACGGAAACGGGTCCCGCGGCCAATCGGGGCGTCTAAACCGAGCTCTAATTTCACAACTTAAACTAAATTATCAGTCAACCACTATTTTCTGGTCGTGTGTGACCAAACTCATTTTTGAAACATAAAAACGGGTAACCATGCTAGGCACGCAAAACGGGGAAAACAAGCTATTAGAAAATTTAACTGTTGAACTCTAAACGATATCACAATCTGAGTCCGGAGAAGTGTTTCTGGGTTAACATTGCCCCCAGAATGGGTACAGTACTGGGTTAACAGTGTCCCCAGATGTACCGGTTAACACGGTTAAAGTTATATTAATAATGAGTGTATAGTAACGATCGTAGGGATCATATTACAGATTGGACATGTTAACTGATAATGATTGTTGTTACCTGCTTGCATGTGCTAAGGTGAGTTTCACGAGCCCCTTTTTCTGAACTGTTTTCGAATATTTTCTCGGGGCGGAAGCATGTTTTTACTGAAATGTTTAAATACATACTGAACGCATGGACTTGCGTGGATTTATATATATTTTATTGTACGGGAATCGTACGGAAATGTACTAAGATGGTAATTGTCTGAGTTGCTAACATTCTAAGGCCCCGGAACACGAGTGATTAACTGAAAGCCGGTAGAGTGTGGATAGTACTATTGGTTTGACAAACCCAACTGGTCCGGCATGGATTTGCTGATGTTTCCCAGCCAGTTGCACATGTCTATTTTGTTGTTATTTATTTTGCTATGTAATGTTAGACATAGCGGTTTGGGGCAGTTCCGTGGGCGGGGGATATGCCACGGGCCCGTGGGCGGGGGATATGCCACGGGGGTTGTGTGTGATAGTCAGAGGTTTCACTTGTGGACTCAGCATAATTACATCGTAATTCTGGGTTAACATTGCCCCCGGAATTAGTACAGTACTGGGTTAACAGTGTCCCCAGATAATATTATATTTTGATATGGATTTATCATGGTTTACTCAAATTGTGAAACTCACCAACTATTCGTAGTTGACCCGTTTTCTCACATGCTTTTCAGGTACAATTAAGATGAAGTGATTGCTTACGTGCTAAGTGCTTGATGTGTGTAAGATTTGCGTGCAGGATATTAGGATACATTATAACAAATAGAATTGTGTATCGTATTGTATGATGTGTGTATCACCTAGACGGTAATGAAATACAAGATAATGTAATTTGAAGTATATTAATGTATTCAGTTTTCTTTATAAACAATGTGGTTGATATCAGAGGTGTCTGTTGCATCCCGTTTACATTTCCGCTGCGGTTACGGGGTGTTACAGAAGTTGGTATCAGAGCCATTGGTTATAAAAGAATTAGGATGTCTTTAAAAGATACCTAAAATATAACCAGTAGCTCAAGTATTATAGGATCTGAATATCAACTAATAATTTATAGTGACGAGATCTGGATGAACTTGGATGGACAAGTGAGTTATTATGGTCCGGAACATAATAACAGACTTGTCCGCAGAGGGAATTCAGGGGAAATCACGGGGTACATTAATAGGTAAAAATGGCAACATATGTGTAAAGTATATAATATTATTTATACGTGCTAATGTGTGTATATATATATATATATATATATATATATATATATATATATATGTACATATCTTGTGGGTACATGAATTGAGAAATAGGACCCGGATAAGGAACCGGGGGATGAAATAATAAAAGTACCGAGGATGCTGAAATTTCTAGAGCATCGGTTGATGATAAGTCTGACTTATCGGGTCATAGTTATGGTAGTACCAAGTTAGATCTCCCGTTTGATATTAACCAGAAATATCTAGTAACCGTCACTCCCAACCAAAATTGATAAATCCCTTACCCTACCAACACCGGTACCGTATATCTTAATAACTCCCTATGATAACCCGAACTGCCGACCCTCACGTACGGATGGACCTGTACCTGAACCCATTCTTATTCCATTAAGATAAATAAATAAATAAATAAATAAATAAATAAAATAAAATAATAATAATAATAATGAATTTGATAATAAATGAGCAGATAAAAATAATACATAGAAATATATATATGTATTGCTCACTCTCAAACATATGAGACATACCACCTCCAGATCGAGAATTACTGATTTTAGCAAACCTAGAACGCCTGAGGACATTGACTGAGCAAGTGATAGAGTTTCCCATAATGGTAGTTAATAATATTGAAGGCAACCCATGTTGCGCGATTACCTTGAACCTTGCAACTCCCTATGTTAACCTTACATCCGTTAGATGCCTATACCCATGTATACTCGAATAGAATGATTACCCATACACAAAGAGGTGTTGGAATCATTATAGCATAGTTGGTTATTTGTTCGTAGGTGGTATACTGTGTATGCCGGATATACGAATAAACACGGATATTATAACTCCGTGGTACGTAATCGTTTGGTGCGCACGGTGAGCATGTATCGGTTATGCTGACATGCAGAAGGATATTGAAATCATGTATATTAAACATTAATATTTGTTGAGAAAGATCTATATGTCAGTTGGTGACAAGGGTTATGAAATATATTTAAACGTTAACCGACGTCAGGTTAAGTCCGTATGTTATTATATTGTGGGACATATATATATACTAGATACTGGTATGTGTAATATGTATGATAATATTTGGTGTGTATGTGTACCTGTTGATATGATTGAGCTGGTAACGAGTTATACGGTGAGATTAGTATTGATTACTGCGTACGGGATGAGTACAGCAGAATGACATAAAAAGAATAACTCCAACGATGGAGATTGATATGAGTCAGTTGATTGCTCAAAGATAGCAGATGATGATACCGGATGTCGTATCACAGATCACTGTTAGTGTTGATGCAAATGTGATCGCAGAATTATAGATCGAGCGATCACATGAATATGAATATTTCAATTCTTAGTGGTAGTACTAAGAGTGATAATGTCCCACCAAATACTATTATGACTACAAGTATTAGTTATAAACTAAACATGAATAGTAGTCGTAATGAATTAGATCCGGTATAAGGATATGTTATCGGTTGTGTTAAGGGGATTATTAATAGTTTACTGATGGTAAAGGGAGGAATAGATTTGCGAGTGGATAGAAAAGATCGAAATGGTTAAGGATATTGGAAAGAGTCTAGAACATTGTGTAGTGAAATATGCTACAGATATGTTGGTAGATTATGTTGTATCGTGATGGAACACGATGGTACAAAATTATAGATAGAAAATTTTTGCTCAGATGATATGGTCAGGATTTAAAATTCTTGTGCTAGAGCACTTTTATTCGGGTAATTAAGTTCAGAGATTGGAAACTGAGCTATGGAAGACAGAAATGTTGTATTCTGATCACTTAGAAAACGCTAATCGTTTGAAGGAATTCTCATGTCTGGTAACATGGCTAATTACTCCTGAAACTAAGCGAAGTGAGCGCAATATTGGGGACTAACTCCATCGATAAAGAGTATAGTCAATCCCGTAAAATATACAACCTTTGGAAGGGTTGTGTCGCAAGCCAGCATTGATATATTTGACTCTATGGGAAGCGGACTGGAAGGACGTTAGGTGAGACGTCGAGTAATAAAGAAGAGAAATGATAAATGTATAGTGCAAGATAGACTTTTGAATAAGTAGGCATGTCCTACAACCCAGAATTATACCAAGACTAGTTCTGGTGTGAAAACATGAACCGCATGAAGGGTCCTTCCCTAAATGTGGAAAATATGATTATCGGCAGGAAGAAGAATGTCGAGTGATAGTAGGCCACAGGTGTGGTAAAGATGGACGTAATGCCCTAATTGTAGAACCAATTGAAGCCATGTGAACCAGCAACCCCAACCCATTCGTGTACAACCACTCCGAACCCAACAACTTCAATAACAATCCATCCAAAGAAACCAAATTATGCCAAACAGTTGTACTTGCTATGAATGTGGCAGTACAGAACGTTTCAAGAGAAATTGCCAAAGTTGAACCAAGGTGTCGTTGGAAGACGAACCTCATGACAAGCATCAACCTCTGATCAAGTAAGGAGCCGAGCTTTTGTGAGTAATTCGAATAAAGCACGTCATGATCCAAAGGTGGTATCAAATATGTTGTAGTTTTAAATCAATAGGCTTCAGTGATATTTTTACGGTCGTCGATAGAAGTTAGTTCCTGTTAATCTCCTATCATTTGGAAAAATACCGATTAGTGAAACTATAGAACCCTATACTGTAGAATCACTAACGGTAAATCCCTAATGGTTAATTAAATTGTTCGGAATTGTCCTATTATCTGAACGATTAACATTTCCTTATTGACCTACGACCAGTAAAGTTAAGAAGTTTTGACGAAATAGTTAACATGGATTGGCTAACTCAACATGAAGCTGAAATCAAATATGAAAAGAAGATGATTAGAAGCTCTCCTTCGGACGATGAAACGATTAGATACAGAGAAAAGTGTACGGTATTATGTTACCACTCTAATCTCATCTTGAGATGCTATAATATTTACGACAAGAAGACGTGGTGTATTTAACAAACGCGATTGCCAAAGTATTTAAAAGAAAACATATAGAAGATATCCCGATGGTACGCGAATTTCCACAAGTTTTCCCAGAAGAACTTCCTGGATTTCCGCCAACCCGACAGGTCGAATTCAGAGTCGGATTAATGTCTCAAACTGGTCCTGTTGCTAAAGCACCCTACCGACTTGCACCGTCCGAGATGCAAGAATTATCCAATCAGTTACAAGAATTGTTGGATAAAGGATTCATACGATCTAGTTAGTCACCGTGGGGTGCACCAGTGTTATTTGAGAAATGAAGGACGGAGGTGTTAGGATATGTATTGATTAGAGAGAATTGCATAAAGTGAAGATCAAGAATAGGTATTCACTTCTTCGAAGTGAACGATCTGTTTAACCAACTGCAAAGGGCGATTTACTTTTAAAAAAAAATTGGTTTTAGATATAGTTATTACCAAATGAAAAGTCCAAGAGGAGGACGTTGCAACAACAGCGTTTCGGACTCGTTACGGCCATTATGAATTCTTATTTATGCCGTTCGGGCTAGCAAATGCGCCGGCAGTGTTCATGGAACTCATGAACCGAGTCTGTAAACTTTATTTTGACAAATTTGTCATAGCATTCATTGATAATATTTTGATATATTTGCAACGTAAGGAAGAGCACGAACGACGTTTAAGGAAAATGGTGGAAGTGTTAAAGTAAGAGGAGTTATACGCAAAGTTTTCGAAATGTGACTTCGAATACAGAAAGCATAATCCCTTGGTCATGTTGTAAAGCAACAAGGATTTCACATAAATTCAAATAAGATAGAAACCATTAAAATTGGTAGTCACCCAAGGCGCCAAAGGAAACGCGCCAATTTTTAGGACTAGCCGGAGACTATCAGCGGTTTATTAAAGAAATTTTAGCATTACCCAACTCATAATCCTTTGTACGACGCAAATGTACAAATTTTATAGATGATAAGAGACCGCAGTCTCATATTCATCGAAGATGAGTCGAGTTGTTAAGCGATTATGACTGTGACATCCGTTATCACCCCGGCAAGGCTAACGTTGTAGCCGATGCCTTGAGTAGGAAAGATCGGGTTAAGCCATTGCGAGTTCGAGCACTGGGGATGATAGTCCAGTCGAACCTTTCGGACCTGATACGAGTTGCTCAACGTGAGGCGTTGAAAGAGGAACAATTGGAAAAGGAGGGACTTTACGGCAACGAGAAGAATTTCGAACAGCGCGTGGACGAAATTCTCTATTTCAAAAATTGGGTTTGGATCCCGACCCTCCATGACCTTCGTGAATTAATTATGGACGAAGCGCATAGATTGAAATATTCCATACATCCGGGATCGGATTAGACTATTGATGATACGAATATCTGAAAGGATTTTGTTAATGACCGAGTGTGGAGAAAGATATGGTTACGTATGTTGGTGAAAATTTAAGTTATGCAAGAGATAAGGCTGCATACCGAAAACCCTTGGGAACGCCACAACGACAGAAAATTCGCCAATGATAGTGGGAATAAATTACATTGGATTTCGGGACGCAAATTCCCAAGATATATCAAAGGCATGAGGAAAATTGGGTAATCGCGGATCGATTAACCAATCCTCGCATTTCATTCCAATCTATGACGATTACCACAATGAATTCTCGCCCAAATTCCTGATGGTGAAATGGTATCTCGTCGTGGAGTACCATTTTCAATGATCTCAGATCGAAATAGTCATCCTACTTCCAATATTGGAAGACGGGGAATGAAGCATCGAGAGCTTGAAGCTTTCTATGGGTAAAGTGATTATCACCAATTTGTTAAATCGAAAATGGGCGTCACTCAAGCCATAATATTTGGATTGATTCGAGAATCAACCAATCGGATTTATAATATTTAAGATAAGTTGAAAGAAGTGCGAGATTGGCAAAGGATTTATGCCAACATTCATAGGAAACCATTGTCATTGGAAAGAGGTGACAAGGCATTTTTAAGGCATCACCTTAGAGAGGTGATATGAGGTTTGGTAAAATCAAAAATAGCTCCTTAATATATTGGACCTCATGAGACTATCTCCATGATAGGTCATTTAGTTTATCGATCAAAGTACTCCAGGGGCTAAGTACTATACATGATGTTTTGCCATGTATACGGATTAAAAAGTACCTAAATGATGAGGCAACGAAAGAACTAGTAAGGGAGGTACTCATAGAAAACATGTTTGATATCATAAATAATTCCATAGAGATAGTAGACGGGAAAAACTAAACAGTTTGGACACACCAAGCTTTATTGATTAAGATTAAGTGGAATTCACAGCGAGGACCAGATTATACCTGGTAACGCGAGGGTCAATTCTGAAGGAAAAACCCCCCACCTTTCTCTCGGAAAGGGATAGTGAGCGTGTAAAATTTCGAGGACGAAATTTGTTAACGGGGGGAGAATGTAACGATTCCGACGAAACCCGGTATACCCTAACCGGTAGACGATAGTTACGTCATATTTAATGTCGGGTACATGAATTACCTTAGTAATTATACGAGAATACATGGTTCACTGTATTGATCGTACGTGAATATATAATTCATCGTATTGAATATGCGATTAATCGATCGATAGTTATTGAAACCCGAACGAATCGAGGGTTCAATTATAGACGAGATATATGATATTTAGTGATGTTTACGAAGTATTAAAGCTTCGGGATAAGTGAATTAAAGCACATAAAAAGAATTTCGATTTAATGGTACGTCGGTACATTAAACGAAACCTTTAATACCAAACCGAGCAAGAGACAATCGATCAAGCCGAAAAAGATGCGCAATTATTAATAACATGGTATTTTAAGTTAATGGAAGTCATGGTTTAAGTTTTTAAAGTGGTTTTATATAAATTTCATTTTTAGCCGAAAAACGACCGTTTTAGCCTCTTTTTAAGCCAAATTAAACATTTAACCGAAAAACGAACTGAACCAGATTATCCAAAACATTATCCGGATATCCGAAATCCAAACATGTGGCTAAGAATGAAGAGGTGGGTCCCACCCCACCCCCTCACTACTTCCGATCGGACTCCCTCTTACACCCCATTCATCCTCATTTTTTTTTACAACCAATTCCACAAGATCATTAATTCTCTCAACAATTTCATCCAAAAACCGAGAGTTCTAGCAAGAAAAACAAGGTAATGATCGAGTAATTCACGTGTTCATCTTCGTTTCTTGAGTTTGTTTGCAAGAAAATGAGGTTTCAAAGATGAAAACTGATTCTTGCATGATCAAGTGATGTATACGGGTTATACAAGGGATCTTGGTCCAAGAAAGGAGTTAAACGAATCTAAAACGAATTTTTACGGTTAAATCTTTGTTTTGGAATCATAACCGAAACCATGAAAGAAATGGCTTGATCGTGAGTGTAACTTGCTTGGTATTGTGGTATGTTGTTTGTAGGCTCTGTGTTTAGTGGTAGATAAGGCGGAAAGACGAGTTTGTAGCTTGTAGTGGCGGAAAACGAAAGGTATATTCGGTTTATGTTCGGTGTATGTGTTTTGGGACAGATTGTTGATGGTTTAGAGTTTGGTCATGAAATTTTACAGCGATGTTCTACACATGAAAATAAGAGTTCTGTGAATTTTTGGTAATTTTTGGATAAAGGATGAATATTTGGTGAATTTAATGCTCGGTTTTGGCTAAAAATGGTGAAAAATAGTTAAATATCATGAAAAATTCTGGAAAATTGCAGATAAGTTTTTTATGTCATGTATAAGTCACACAAAAAATTTGAGGTCAGTTGGGGAAGTCTAAGTAGGCTTTTCGGTTAAACGATTTCTAGGGTTTTCTAGCTCGGTTTTCGTGAAAATGGCATGTAAAAGAAGATTTTGGTTCTGGAAAAATTACAGGGGACTATGTGGATATCAGGGGACATCCAGGAGAAATTTTGGATTTTTCTAAGATCGTTTGGTATTTACGACATATTTAGTGTTTAAATGGTGTTTAAAAATAGATAAATAAATTTTAAATATAAAAATTAATTCTGGAAATACTTTTATAAAATTCCCCACTGTCAGAAAGTGGTTTGTACAAAATTTCAAGATTCGAGATTTAACGGATAATTATTTGTGCTAATTATCAAACTTTTAAAGTTAAAACGCGTAAACCGGTGAAGTTCGCTTAAGCGAGCTGACTGGTGTATAAAAACCCTAAAAATGAACTATTTTCATATAATTGAGTTAAACAAGTAAAAATGAATCATCCGAAAATAATTCGGATGATTTGAGTAATTTTACCCGATAAAACAGTTTCCGGTGCACTAAAGACGGAAACGGGTCCCGCGGCCAATCGGGGCGTCTAAACCGAGCTCTAATTTCACAACTTAAACTAAATTATCAGTCAACCACTATTTTCTGGTCGTGTGTGACCAAACTCATTTTTGAAACATAAAAACGGGTAACCATGCTAGGCACGCAAAACGGGGAAAACAAGCTATTAGAAAATTTGACTGTTGAACTCTAAACGATATCACAATCTGAGTCCGGAGAAGTGTTTCTGGGTTAACATTGCCCCCAGAACGGGTACAGTACTGGGTTAACAGTGTCCCCAGATGTACCGGTTAACACGGTTAAAGTTATATTAATAATGAGTGTATAGTAACGATCGTAGGGATCATATTACAGATTGGACATGTTAACTGATAATGATTGTTGTTACCTGCTTGCATGTGCTAAGGTGAGTTTCACGAGCCCCTTTTTCTGAACTGTTTTCGAATATTTTCTCGGGGCGGAAGCATGTTTTTACTGAAATGTTTAAATACATACTGAACGCATGGACTTGCGTGGATTTATATATATTTTATTGTACGGGAATCGTACGGAAATGTACTAAGATGGTAATTGTCTGAGTTGCTAACATTCTAAGGCCCCGGAACACGAGTGATTAACTGAAAGCCGGTAGAGTGTGGATAGTACTATTGGTTTGACAAACCCAACTGGTCCGGCATGGATTTGCTGATGTTTCCCAGCCAGTTGCACATGTCTATTTTGTTGTTATTTATTTTGCTATGTAATGTTAGACATAGCGGTTTGGGGCAGTTCCGTGGGCGGGGATATGCCACGGGCCCGTGGGCGGGGGATATGCCACGGGGGTTGTGTGTGATAGTCAGAGGTTTCACTTGTGGACTCAGCATAATTACATCGTAATTCTGGGTTAACATTGCCCCCGGAATGAGTACAGTACTGGGTTAACAGTGTCCCCAGATAATATTATATTTTGATATGGATTTATCATGGTTTACTCAAATTGTGAAAACTCACCAACTATTCGTAGTTGACCCATTTTCTCACATGCTTTTCAGGTACAATTAAGATGAAGTGATTGCTTACTTGCTAAGTGCTTGATGTGTGTAAGATTTGCGTGCAGGATATTAGGATACATTATAACAAATAGAATTGTGTATCGTATTGTATGATGTGTGTATCACCTAGACGGTAATGAAATACAAGATAATGTAATTTGAAGTATATTAATGTATTCAGTTTTCTTTATAAACAATGTGGTTGATATCAGAGGTGTCTATTGCATCCCGTTTACGTTTCCGCTGCGGTTACGGGGTTTTACAATGTATCCTAAGAACTTTCCAGCTTTGACGCCAAAATGGCACTTGGATGGATTGAGCTTCATGTTGTATTGGTCAAGAATGTCGAAGGCTACTTCGAAATCCTTAAGATGATATTCTGCTTTCTTCAATTTTACCACCATGTCATTTATATAGACTTTCATGGTTTTTCTGAAATGAACTTTGAACATCATACTGACAAGTCTTTGATAGGTTGCACCAGCATTTCTTAGTCTAAAAGACATAGTAATATAACAGTATATGCCAGTTTGAGTCATGAATGTTGTATCCTCTTGATCAGATGGTTCCATCTGAATTTGTTGGAATCCATATGAAGCATCCATAAAGGTAAGCATCTCATGTCCCACTATAGCATCCAATATGGAGTCAATGTGTGATAAGGGGAAAGGATCCTTGGGACATGCTTTATTTAAATAAGTAAAATCAACACATACCCTCACTTTCCATTTTTCTTTGAAACAACGACCACATTGGCTAACCATTTTGGATACTTAACTTCTCTAATCATACCTCTCTTAAGAAGTCTTTAACTTCTTCTTGGATAATGGTGTTTCTCTCAGGAGCAAATTTTCTTCTCTTCTGGTGAATAGGCCTGACAGAAGTGTCTACACCCAATGTGTAATAATATCTTTAGAAATACATGTCATGTCGGAATGCTTGAAAGCAAAAATAGATTTTCTTTGTTTAAAGAAGGATACCAAATCCTCTTAGATGTTGCTAAGGATATCGGATCCTATATATACTTTGACGTCTAGGTCTTCCGGGTCTAAGGACACTTCTTTAACGTCCTTCTCCTTTGCTTCTAGTACTTCTTTGGGATGGTTCTTTAATTTCTATCGATCATTTGTTTTGCAGATGGCTTCATACATAAATTACAGAAGTTCCTAGCTTCTGCTTGATCACTATCGATCTTCACCACTCCCCATGGGGTTGGCTAGCTTATGCATTGATGATATGTTGAAGCGACATATTTCATTTCATGGATTCAAGGCCGGCCAAGGATAACATTACAACAAGATAGATTGTCAATAACACAAAATTTTTGAAAAGAATTAACTCCCTCATATATATTGGAAGTTTAGTGTCCCCCAACGTGTTCTTAGTTTCACCACTGAAGCCAACAAGGACAGACAATCTTGGAGTTATTTCAGCCTCGGGGTTATTCATCTTTTTTATAACATCAACCTGGATGATGTTCACAGAGCTCCCGCCATCTACAAGAATCTTGCGAACATAATGATTAGCTATAAATTATATAATATTTAACCCATCATGATGAGGATCCTGGAGGTGCATTTGATCTTCCTCATCAAAAACTATGACTCTTTGATTAGTT
>NW_027493485.1:0-130062 GCF_021521415.1 Bidens hawaiensis | reverse complement strand
TAGTATTTATTGTTATTATTAATATTTTTATTATAAGCACTATTGGCCGCTATTTGACCGATTTTTATTCCTAGATAGCGGTCATATCACCGATTTTCAAGGTTGATATATTTGGGCTAAATTAACAAAAGACCAAAATAGTTCAAACTTTAAATTTGATATTTTATTTGTTTATAACAAGCTTTTTTTATCCAAGCCATAGAAAAGTCATGTCCTCGCTCTTTCGTCTACCAATGATTCCTTGGTTGATGTGAACTCTGAGGAAGATTTCATTGCTTATGATTAAATCATGTTTCAGTTATTGATACTTTTCTGTTTTTTACTTTTGATATTACTATTAATATA
Organism: Bidens hawaiensis; assembly: GCF_021521415.1. Lineage (NCBI taxonomy): Eukaryota > Viridiplantae > Streptophyta > Magnoliopsida > Asterales > Asteraceae > Bidens > Bidens hawaiensis. The sequence continues at coordinate 129,717 of NW_027493485.1, read as the reverse complement.
TATATATATATATATATATATATATATATATATATATATATATAGGGTAAGGATCCTAAGAAAACCATTGGCAAATTGAGAACTTTGAGAACCATTTTGAACTACAAAAAAACCCTCTAAAAAAAGATTAAAAAATTATAAAACAAACAAATCCGAAAATTTTAAAAAAGTAAAAAAACCAAAATTCTTATATTTTATTCCGGTTTCATTAAAAAAAACTGAAAATTTTTTTTCCTTTTAATTCGTATTATACCTATACACATATGTATACTTTCATTTAATCTCTAGTTACGTAATTTACACATATGTACATTATCATTTATCTTAAATTATACATATGTGTATAGGAAAAAACATGTGTGTACATATTATACATATATGTATAATAAAAAAACCGATTTTTTTTCTTTTTAATTCGTATTATACCTATACACATATGTATACTTTCATTTAATCTCTAGTTATGTAATGTACACATATGTACATTATCATTTACCTTAAATTATACATATGTGTATAGGAAAAAAAACATGTGTGTACATATATGTACATATTATACATATATGTATAATTTAGCTAAACCGATAATTTTTTTTACGTTTTTTTAGAAACCGGGATGATAAATAAGAACTTTGGTTTTTTTATTTTTTTTATTTTTGTGTTTTTTTTTGTTTTATGATTTTTTTTTTATTTTTGGGTTTTTTTTGTGGTCCAAAATAGTTCTCACAGTTCTCAATTTCCAAAAAATTCTCACATGATTCTGATCCTATATATATATATGATACATGATATTAAAATTGCTGCTTTCTCACCGCTATCTCACTGCGATAACCTATATCTCAAATAGCGGCCCTTGACCGCTAACCGATTTTTTACCGCATTAACTGCATAGATCTCACCACATTTCAACAAATCAACATCACCCATGTTCATAGCTAATTATTTATTTAATTTTAATGTAACTTTAATTATGTGAGTTGGTTGAAAACCATTACATGTTGGATGTTGTCCATCTACATGCCAGTGACATAATGGGATGCTCTGTATGAAACCACTACAAATGCCCTAATTGGTGAGTGAAAATTGATAACACAAATTATTTGACTATCTAAACTATTTATGAAGTAATTGTAAAATACATTATGAAGTTTGCAAAAATTTTTAGATGATTGGATGAAGAGATTGTTTAATGTTTAATAAAAACTATGTGAAGTTGTAAAACAATTATAAAGGAAAATCACTCATTCGGTTATAGGTTTAGATGCTAGCTGTATAACCAAATTCAAATTCCTTATTAGAAGATGACATAAACAAATTCACATTTGTATTGATAAATTACAGGATGATAAATGACATGAAATCCAGTCGTGTCATGTCATAATATCTTTGCGACGGAGTTAAGGGAGGCTTGACTTTAGACGGTGAGTGTTTGGAGTGCAAAAGAAACATATGAAACTACAAAACACACACACACTTTATCTCTATCTTCGGTTCTGCTTGTAGCCTCCTCCCACCCTTACCCTTGGTGGCTCTCGGCTCCTATCCACACAGCACACACACGTACATAGCTCCATCCTACAAGTTAACCTCAAGTTAAGCAAGTATCTAGGAGTGTATGGTGAAGTTTAAAGCTACTTTGAAAGCCTAGAGCATCATCTAATCCTCTTTTCTTTTTAAACCTAACAATTGCAAGTTAAACTCTCTTAAATCTATGTTATATAAAGCTTATATACTTAAAAACACCAAACAAGTGAAGCCCCTCTTTTCTTTCTAAACCTAGCAATATTCGAGCCTTTTTATGAATCTTTAATTATTTATTATTTATTTTTTTATTTTCTATAAAAATGTTAAAAATTATTTTGGTAATCATGAGTGAATTGAGAATCTACACTCGAATATTATTCTGTTGATAGATTATATATGGGTATATTTTGTTATATTGTTATCAAGGGTAAAATTAGAATACAATGGAAGAAAAAAATAAAAAGTGTCAGAAGAATTTGTGATAAAAATAAATAAATAATAAACCCCCTAAAAATATTCAAAAACAAATAATAAAAAAATTATAACTAAAAACAAAATAAAAAAACTTAAATGCGCCCCTCGCCCCCCCCGGTTAAAAAACGTTCAAAAAAAAATCCGGATAAGACATAATGACATAACCACACACATTGATAAATAAAAAGAGACACAACAGACTGCAAAATATAACACAATGACGAACAAAATATAACACAATGTTTTGTAATATAACATAATAAAAATAAAAAAAAGACAAAAATGCAAAGGAAAAAAGAAAAAACAACGACGAAAATAAACGAAAAACACAATAATAAATAAAAAAAACACAATGATCTTTTTTTAACATTTGTTTTGGAAACGAGGAAGACGGAAATATATATATATTTTTTATTTTGAGTTATGGTGTTTTTTTTTACCACAAATTCTTCTCATCTTTCTTATTTTAGTTTATTGTCTCCATTTATAGAACAGCCTGGCCATTGTTATCTAATAATGTAACTACGTATGTAAAAGCAACTTATTTAGATCAAAGATTGTATTTTTTTTGGCTATGGCTATATGCATTCATGATCGTAGGTGTCACATCACCAACTTCACTTATTTTTTCTCTAAATTATCTAAAGGAGACGCTTTAACCCCAATCTCCAACTCAATTTAATTTAAAAACAAAATTTAAGTTGTTGTGTGTGAGTGTAGATGATTTTAAAACTCACTAACATTTTAACTCATAGCATCTTTAAATAGGGATGACAGTGAAACTTGAACCCAATAGGAAAACATTGGGGCGGGTAATACCTCACCCATTAAGGTAGGAGTGTTTATCGAATCGAATTACAAATTTTCAAGTTAAATTGAATAGAATAATCGGAATAATTGTTTTTTTTTTGTCGGTATTCATATTCGATTTGTATTCGATTAAAAGTCGAACTATTCGATTTGTATTTGTAATCGTATTATATTCCCAATTCGAATTTGTATCTGAAACTCAATTTCAAATCGAATTAGAATAAGTTCAATTTGAATTTGAATAAAGCACATCCCCGATTTATTATTTTACCATATGCTCAAAATTTTCCTTTTCAATTCTGTGATTTATTACTTAAATGAATATAATAATGGGAATTAAATATATGCACGTTTGTAACTTATGGGTTGAGTTATTCTACAAATGTTAACAAAAATGAGAAGTGTGAGAAGTCATAATTAATTGATATGTGTCAAGTGGGGACCAAATGAAAAAGGGTGTAAAAGTAATAATACATATTTTCTCTCTTCATATACAAGTCATATGTTAATTTCACCATCATTTTAAAACGTCTATATCTTTTTCATATAATGTTTTTTTTTTCAAAATCGCCATAATAACAAATGTTTTTTTATCCATAATATGAGTATGACTTTGTTATATAAAAATTAAAACAAACATTACGTCATTGTGTCTTTTTGTTTGTCTTTATGTCTTTTTTCGTCATTGTGTTTCTGCTTGTTATACTTATTGTGTTTTTTTTGTCATTGTATCTTACAAATCATCATTGTGTTTTTATTTTTTAGATGTTAATAATACCGTTGTGTAATAATAATACGTAAATATAATGATAAAATAACAACAAATTATCTAATACATAAAACACAATGATGAATACATATTACACAATAACCTTAAACGTAAAACACAATGATGTACATATAACACAATGACCTGAAACGTAAAACACAAAGGTGAATACATGTAGCACAATGACCTGAATCGTAAAACACAATGGAAACTATATATTACACAACGTCATGAACGCAATACACAATGAACGTGAACTGAATTGATCGAAACCGAAAAAATCGATCAACGAAACTAAAAAACTGAAACCGAACAGAAATGAAACTGAAAAAACCAACCACAACGAAACAAAAGGCCGAAAACGAATCCTAAACCGACCAAAACAAACAAAAGAAACCGAATCCCAACCCGTCCAGTGCTCTGAAATCGACCAAAAAGAAACAAAGGAAACCGAAACCAACCCGTCCAGTGCGAAAACTCGTGTTGGCTTGAAACATAAACCGAACTCGTTCCAATCCAAAACCTGTTTCAACCCGAGCTTGCCACTTTTCCTTAAGACACTAACCCACATCGACCGAATTCTTTAAATTTGCTGACCCATTTTGACCCGAAAATAAGAAGGTGGAATTTCAAGTGCCCCATTTTGACTCATCTTATTAAAATCTATAACCCAAACCAACCCATATGATTTTTAAAAAACAACCCAAATTGATCTATTTGAAATGATTTGGGTCAAATTGTCACCTCTACCAATGAACATAGTCAATACCAATAGTTTATATCGATGATCAGACAACATACTATAGTCACTTTCATTAACCATACAGATCTTATTATTTTCAATAAAGCAATTATTATGCAAAATATAATTTCCCATGTTGATCGGGGCTTTCCCTAGGACCTCGTCCAAGCGGTAATGCTCACCTGGAACCCACTTTTGGCTTTTAAGGGTTTTTCCTCTAATTAACTTTAGACTTTAGAGGTACCATAATACGAAGTTAGAATAATTCAAGACATTGAATATTCTAACTTCTCAATTGGTTTTAACTAAATCCAGTTACCTATAGTTACATTGATGACATTAAAATCACCAGCATAAATAAATAATTATGAAGGCACCACACTAAATAAAGAATGCCACAAAAGATAATGCAAAGACAATTATGATGCATATGAATGTTGCAACACTTCGAATGGTTATTAAAGAAATCAAAATTGGTGTTAAATAACATAGAAGGTTGGCCTGGGTGTGTTTGTTTGTATCTCGGCTAAGGCACAATTTGTGTATGAACCCTTTGTAGTTTCAATAATCTAATGGTTAAGAAAGTATCATATTTTTTCACATTCAATGTCAAGTTATTATATTATAAAATGCGAGTTATTATAATGAGGCAAATTTATTTGAATGTAATTGCATGTAATCCTGGGATTGGTGATCCAGTCAACCTATATGATAATGATCCTTTCAAGATGCGGATTCACTGTACAACTCAAGTTACGTTATACTGGATTATGAATAACATATGAAACTTAGTACCACTAAAGATTATTGAGATTAAATAATTTCGTTTTCCAAAAAGCAAGGGCATATAAATTTTGACTTCATTCATTCAATGTTGTTACTAATATAATAATAGGCTTCTAGATGTACTCGGTCTTCGTTTGCTCAATCATTTTAAATGTTGCTTTTACATATGATCTATCCGATTATTAAATATCAAAACTTTCACCACTATTAATATTGAATAATACATATTCAAGAAACAAACATGAACGAAAAGACATTCAATCTTAGGGGGTGAAGAGGTAGGTCCCAGCAGAGCCCAGTTAGACCCGCAAGACTCACCTTAAACAGGGACGTCTGCGCAGAGACCAACTGGATCCGCAGGACCAACCATGCTCAGAGACGTGACGTCCTTACGCGCAGTACGCAAGCTGGTCCCGCAGGAAATGCCTCCCAATGGTGAAGGACTCCGCCTGTCCCCGCAGCCTCGGATACAAGCCATTAGGGAAGGCCACCCGCGCAGCATGGCTACACGCACAAGGCACTTAGCTCTCAATCGTTCAGTGTCACCTGAAGGAATGAGCCAAGCCGGGAGCAATCCCGCACAAAGGCGGGAGGGGGAAAACTCCCGCCTAAATGAGCCAGTCCGTATGGAGGATCTTTTGTGTGATACCTGACGAGGTACAGACAAAAGATCTGACCAAGAATGCGACAGCTCACTGACAGCAGCATGGCAGACAGCACGCCACAGCACTGTGACCAATAGCCGCCGCCTACCCACCAACTCCTGCCATACCACGTGCCTAGCCTGTAGTTGGCAGAAGAGGAAGAGTGCACGACACGCCTGCTCTGTGTCAGCCGCTACCTATCCACCACTCACAGGCAGGGCACGTGCATAGGTTACAGTTGGTAGCGTGTTGGGCCGGCTAAACCCCTTGGAAACCTACCTTCGGCTATAAATACCCCAAATGGTATGACCATCTCATCTTATGATATCTTATTACATTATCATCATATATACCTGATATCTGCTCTAGCAATCTCTTAATATACTTTTATATTTAAAGAGCAATCTAGTCTGATTCTCACGCCGGAGGGTGGTCACAAGGAGGAACCCCCCCCTTCTCAGTGACGAGCTCACGGTGTCTGTTTTGCAGGTTATCAGAAGAACCATCTTCCAAGGGTCTAACCCCTCGTGGGAAACATCTCTCCAACCCCCAGGTTACCAGTAATCTGCCCAGGGTTCGGTTAGTGTTTCTTCATTGGCGCCATCCGTGCATAAAGCTAGAACTACAATTTTCTCCAGTTTTTCCAAAACTTTATACAAAAGATGGTTAGAGAAATTCCGGTAACCACAACCCCAGCTATTGGGGGGAATACCGGCAACACAGTTTTTACAAACACTACTCCGGCTACCGAAGCCGGAGCAAGTGAAGTAAATTTTACGAACACTACCCCACTTACTAAAGCAGGGGCAAGTGCAGTAAATGACCGCCTACTGGGATCCACCGATACCCAGTTTGAAAAACGAAGACTCCCCCGCCAGACTCTCGACGAAGTCAAGGCATGGGCGGAGGCACGACAAAAGGAATTCCAGGCTGAGTTGAACGAACGCTTGCGTTCCGTGCAACAGGCCGACGAATTCGAATACTGGGAGGATGACTCGGAGGAATCCGACTCCGACGCGAACCCTCGTCATAAGGCAAAAGGGAAGCGTAAAGAAACGGAAACCCAACCGAAAAGGCATTTTGGACAAGCCTTCAAACCAAAAAGCATAGATGGAAGTCCACGAGACTTCTCTAAAACGTTCAGACCAAACGTTACAAATGCAGGAACGTCCAAATTTGCAAAGGACATTGCTGAAGCAATTGCCCCGAAAAGTGCTAAACAAATGCCTAACATAGGCACATATGACGGCCTATCTGATCCAGACGACCATTTGAACAGGTTCATAGCGGGGGCAACCGTTAGCAATTGGACGGAACCCACGTGGTGTTACATGTTCCAAATGACGCTGGTGGGGGCTGCTAGGGCTTGGTTTGATCGTTTACCGGTTAACCACATTTACGACTGGGCAGACTTCCAGCAGAAGTTTAGCCAACACTTCAGCCAGCAGCGAAAGTATACCGAGGAGCAATGGACAATCCTCAAATGCACACGGGAAGAAGATGAATCTCTGCCAAACTTCATCACTCGCTTCAACTCAAAGAAGTTAAGTTTGGGCAATATCAGCGAGGATCTTGTTCGCGCAGCCTTCATCCAGGGCGCGCAAGACCCAGAGCTTATCCGCACCCTAACGGGTAAAGATGGAATGCCATCCACATGGGATGGCATCATGACAGCAGCCAAACGCTATGCGGAAACGGAGAAGCAACTGGGTAGAGACCTTCCGCAGAACACAAACCTTTACACCCAGAGGACGAGAGAGGACAACGTCCTCACCGCCCGATTGAACAAAAAACGGAAGCAAGGCATTTGGCAGTCAAGGGTAAACTTTGACACCTCATCCGGCTTACAGCACCGATTGGGTGAAAGGGATAATGTAAAGCCGCACCGGAACTCCAGGTGGACGCCACTTACCAAAAGCGTCACTGACATATTTGCTACTGAGGAGCTCCCATGGCCAAAGCCTCCAGTAATCCGGCATCGTCACGATGCTGATCGGAGCAAGTACTGTGACTATCACAGAACAAAAGGCCACAACACCGAAGAATGCATAGACGTAAAAGACATGGTCGAAACATTCGTCAGAGATGGGACGCTCGCGCACCTCGTGGCGAAATAAAAGCTAGGCAGGCGAGTGCGTATAGAACCCCAGCTGGGGAAAACACGAACCAATTTCAGCTTCAAAATCGAGACTACATGCTGCGTAAAGAACGAGATCCCGAACCAGGTGCGTATCGGCTCGATGGCACTCCCATCCCAACATGGAAGGGAGTTCAATTACACAGTTTGCATGTAATCAATTCCAATTTGTAAAGAGAAGGCCAAGAGCCACTTCTAATGGAAATGATTCTCTTTAAGAATATCGAAGCTGATGATTTTACATTTATACTTTTCTGAACACTAATATGCCGGTTTTCACCGCATAATTACGTGAAGTCATTGCATGGGAAGGCGGTCCTACCCGCACGAACCCAATAACGTGACAAACCTTCACGCAGGTCAGTTGAAGGGGAAAAAGTTCAGCACCCAAAAATGAAAGTGCCGGTCTATCCGCATGAATCATTAAGGAAACTGAATAATAACCTGTCAACAACCGCGCGTCGAACGGTTAAAACTATCCAACACTGGTGACGACATTCACATTACGTGAAGTCGTTGCGTGGGAAGGCGGTCTTACCCGCACGAACCCAATAACGTGGCAAACCTTCACGCAGGTCAGTTGAAAGAGTTCATCCCATTAAATGAAAGTGCCGGTCTATCCGCATGAATCATGAAAGGAAAATGAACACTAACCTATCGACAACCGCGCGTCGAACGGTTCAAAACAAAATTCTTAAAAAGATGAGAAAAACCTACACGCAGGTCAGATAAGGGTAAAGTTCTGCCATCCCACTAAGTGCAAGTGACGGTTCTACCCGCACAATCACGAAAGAGGAAGCAAAACTTCACACCTATTATCAACCACGTTCAAAGGTTAACTTATCCTCAAAAGATGAGAAACCTACACGCAGGTCAGATAAGGGTAAAGTTCTGCCATCCTACTAAGTGCAAGTGACGGTTCTACCCGCATAATCACGAAAGAGGAAGCAAAACTTCACACCTATTATCAACCACGTTCAAAGGTTAACTTATCCTAAAAAAGTAAGAAAAACCAGCACGCAGGTTAGATAAAAGTTAAAGTTTAGCCAGCCTACCAAGTGCAAGTGACGGTTCTACCCGCACAATCACGAAGGAGGAAGCGAAACTTTAACCCACTATCAACCACGTTCAAAGGTTCTTATTCTGAACACTTGGAAAATTGCTAATTTAAACATGCAAGTCATAAGTTTATAAAGCAAGGAACCCAAAGAAGGAAATAACAGTCTTATACGCAAAAAGATTAATATTTCAATGATGTATTACAACAGTGGCCGGGTAACTACCCGCCTAAAAGAAATCTATACAAAGCAAAGTCTATCCTAGCGGTGGGAAGAGATCTTCAGGATCAGGCTTCAGGGCCACCTCCGCTTGGACCAGCACCGTCTGAGCGTGGCTGCCCAAGGAAAGCCTTAAGGATGTTTAGCCCATCATCAGCAGCAGCAGCCTCATTCACCTTCTCCACCACTGGATGCGGGAAGGCAGCGTACTGGTTCACAGCTTGGTCATAAGCAGCTTCAGTATTAACATTGAATAAAGGGAAGTTGGAGGGCGGAAAGCCTCTCTCAGCAAACCCTAGACCAAGCAGGAAGCCAGTCTTCTCCCCATCCTCATGAGAAGCGTTGAGGGCTGCGCTCATCGCATCGTCATAAGAGGTCTCTGAAAGGACCCGACGCGCAACCTACAAAAGAATACAAGTTAGAACATTCTCTAATTACGAGCGGAAAGCGTAAAGAAAAAGATAAAGATACCTGAGGCAACGCTTCTCGAAGCAGCCATTGGAGGGTAGCTTGACTTTCTTTGTAAGCACGTTCGGCTCCGTTTTTATCAAGGTTGGCAAGTTGAACTTCCTTGGCGGCAGCCTCTTCGACGCTTTTGAGTTTCCTTTCAGTGCGGTCAAGCACCCCCCTCTGGTCAAGGATCTCCTGCAGCTTCTTGGCATCTTCCATTGCCAAGGCGTCATGAGCATGCTGAAGAGCCTTTAATTTGCATTTAAGCTGCTCATTCTCTTCGCGAAGCGGCTCAGCAACAGCTTCAGCCTTGGCAGCCCTCTCAGTTGAGTTTCGCGCAGCCTCCTTAGCCAGCCGAAGCTGTTCATTCACAGCTTGGGCAGCCTTGGAGCGGGCCTCGAGTCGCGCCTGGACTTCAACCTCGAGGGCCTTGAATGCCTTCTCCTTCTCGGCTGCGGCAGCGGCCAACTGCCGGTTCTCCTCCCGAAGAGCCCGCGCTTCAGATATATCTTTGGCGCGAGCTGCTTTTAACTTGTCGTTTTCACGACAAAGCAGCTCGACGCGGGGCTGCGTTCGGGCCTGGAGAACCCGAAGCTCATTGGTTAGCCTACCCTCTTGGTAGCTAGCCATGGCTTCCCCCAACGCACCATGAGGAGCAGCGTGGCGAGCCCAGTCCACGCACTCCACAGGGGTGCGAAGGGTTGTTCCTCGGCGTATGTTCCATCTTGGAACATACACTTCATTGGAATCCGACACTGCAAAAGAAACAAAGGCAGTTAGGAAAAGATGATAAAAATATATAAGGGAAAAAGAACCCTACGTACCTGTAGGGTCAATAACAGGCCGATAGCCGCCAAACCCATCACCTGAACCTAAAGGAAATCCATCCAACAGGTCAGGCAGACGGGAAGGTGGCATAGATCGGCGGGAAGCCTGGCGCATACCTGATGGTCCGGCCGTCGGTGGCGGGTGGCGCAGGTATAGTGGCAGCCGCTGTGGTAGCCATGTTTGGCGCCACCTTCTCAGCAACAGTAACCGCCGGCTCCGTGAAAGATGCTGTAAAAATTGCACTCACGGCCGGCGGAGACACCTTCTCAGCGGGAACAGCCTCAGGAAGGCTGGAACCAGCGGAAGCAGGCGTAGACGCCTGGGTCGACGCCTCGGGAAGGCTGACCGAGCCTACCGTCATTGGCGGGGGAATACTTGCTCCAACTCCACCCTGGAATGCGTCAACATCCACACCTGCACAAGCAAAAGTGTTAGAAAAATTTATTTGAAACAACAAATCTAGACAAGAATTATGGGGGTACTCACGGGGTTTCTTGAGCTTGAACGCACGGACGAGCGGGGGCGAACCCGATGGAGTCGGCCTCTTGACACCGGTAACCGTCGTCGTCGCTGCCTCCCCGGAGGTAACACCTGCAGCCTCCGGAGCGGTGGTCTCCTCACCACCGGGCTTCCCCGCCACCTCTGCATTATCTGACTCCGAGTCAGATAGGATTACCGGGTCGGCCGTAGAGGCCACCTTCTCCTTGCCCTTCCCGACGGCAGCCTTTTTCTTCCGCACCAGTAGAGGACCTTCTGCGGATTCCTCAGAAGAAGAAATGTCATGAACTCCAGCAGCAGGCACAGCATTGAGAGGTTCAGGGTAGAAGATAGGCTTACCTGGCCGTCGGTGGCTCAGGATCTCTTGGCCTGGCGGGTAAACCTCCACGAACCGACCCGCGGTCTGCTCTAAGATGGGCAACTCGTTCTCGTCCAGAGCACGAGTACCCATCCGCGCGGGACCATCTTCCTCCCGCGGGTTCAGGAGCGACTGAAGATCGTTCCCCTCTGAAATCAACAAGAAAGTTAGTAAAAATCGAAGTCAGCAAAATGAAACAAGACGTACCATAAGGGACAGAGTTCGAACCATATTCAAGGACGATCGGAACCTTATCCGCATTCGCCGCCTTCCACACCCGGCTCATCCCCAACATCACCATCGCCGACTCCGGAAAACGGAAAACCGGGGACTGGACCCGGGAAATCTTCGAGAACCATTCCGCCTCCTCGTAGTTGAGGGCGGGAAGGTTCGGAAGCGCCTGGCCATTCTTGAACTTCATGGCGATGGGGATGGCGCGAGCGGATATGAAGAAGAACTCTCTTCTCCATGAGCGAAGACTCCGCTCGGTGGTACAGATCTTTAAACCCTTGATACGGGTTGTAAGAGTGTACCACCCTTGGATGCACCTCCATGTATAGAAGGTCATCAGGCGATCAACGAGGGGCTCAAGGCCCAGTATCCGGCACACCCACTCAAAGTGCCGGACCTTGGCAATGGCCATGGGGTGCACCTCTGTCAGGTGCACACCGTGCCTCTCTAGGACACGGTACACAAACTTTGTCAACGGAAACCTAAGGTTCCCGTAGACAAAGAATGCAGCATAAACCCCGATCTTGCCACTAGGGGCATCGTACACAGTATGGTGGGGTTCAGGAAACTCAGGCTCGAGAGACTCGAGCATGAACTTCCTGATGATATACTGGTACAGATCGACGGGAAGAGAGCACTGGCATTCGCCAGCAGTCTTCTGGTCATCAGCATCATGAGAAGACATGGTGGAAGAAAGACGAAAAGAGATTTCAGGGTAAAGCTTTACTGAACAGAAAAATTCGCCGGAAATTACTTGAAAAGAAGAGATGAAAGTGGAAAGTGTGAATTGCAAATAACCCTCTCCCCCTTTATATAGTAATCGCAATTAATGCGGTGAATTTAATGCGGAGGAGAGAGAAATCAAATGTGCAATGAAACTATGACACGTGGCAAAAAGCAAGCTGGCAACAGCTGTTGAAAGGACGTGTGCCAGTAAATTCGCGGCCACGCGCCCGAAAAATCGCTCCCACGCGCCTGAAAAAGCGACTGGAATGACCATGTTCTGTCACGTCACCATAACTTCCTGCACGTCCTGACACAGTCAGAAGAAACCGTCGCACGACGTTTCAAAGGTTTGGACTTATCTTTTCACCAACCTTTCGAATTTCAAAATTCAAAATTTAAAAAGAAGCGGGAAAATACCCCCTTACCTTGGCGAGCAAGTAACCATAAGACGGATGCGGGTACAGTGTTAAGGCAAAACCCTTCACATACCTAGCACCCGCAGGGAATTGAAGCCAAGAAAACCTTGGCAAACAAGTAACCATAAGACGGATGCGGGTACAGTGTAAAGGCAAAACCCTTCACATACCTAGCACCCGCAGGGAATTGAAGCCAAGAAAACCTTGGCAAACAAGTAACCATAAGACGGATACGGGTACAGTGTTAAGGCAAAACCCTTCACATACCTAGCACCCGCAGGGAATTGAAGCCAAGTACCTCGGCAACCAAGTAACTATAAGACAGGTGCGGGTACAGTGTAAAGGCAAAACCCTTCACATACCTAGCACCCGCAGGGAATTGACGCCAGGAATACCTTGAGAGTAAAGTAACCGTAAGACGAGCGCAGGTACAGTGTTAAGGCAAAACCCTTCACATACCTAGCGCTCCGCTGGGAATTGAAACCAAGAAGGATCTTCTGGGCAATGCTTGCGGAAACGGAAATAGCATCCCCGCATAGCGGGAACATCGAGAACTACGTTGTTTGAAGCTCCAGGATGGAATTGGTGGTCTTAACATAATTGATCACTATGTTCAAAACTACCAAAACCTCATGGAAAATACATACAACTGGGACTCAATGCTCCTGACTTGCGAGGAGGTTACAGACCTACCCGCATCATACCCAAAGACCAAGCAGGAAACTCGGGCATTTCTGCAAGTGACAAGGACTTCCGCGGAAAGAATCCCCATGGAAAACCTTACAAAACCCTTTTCAAAACCCTTTGCTCAAGTCCAAAAGTTCACCTCACTTCATTAAACACTCATGAGAAGAACATTGGACTGGGGGGACTTGAAGAGGTAGGTCCCAGCAGAGCCCAGTTAGACCCGCAAGACTCACCTTAAACAGGGACGTCTGCGCAGAGACCAACTGGATCCGCAGGACCAACCATGCTCAGAGACGTGACGTCCTTACGCGCAGTACGCAAGCTGGTCCCGCAGGAAATGCCTCCCAATGGTGAAGGACTCCGCCTGTCCCCGCAGCCTCGGATACAAGCCATTAGGGAAGGCCACCCGCGCAGCATGGCTACACGCACAAGGCACTTAGCTCTCAATCGTTCAGTGTCACCTGAAGGAATGAGCCAAGCCGGGAGCAATCCCGCACAAAGGCGGGAGGGGGAAAACTCCCGCCTAAATGAGCCAGTCCGTATGGAGGATCTTTTGTGTGATACCTGACGAGGTACAGACAAAAGATCTGACCAAGAATGCGACAGCTCACTGACAGCAGCATGGCAGACAGCACGCCACAGCACTGTGACCAATAGCCGCCGCCTACCCACCAACTCCTGCCATACCACGTGCCTAGCCTGTAGTTGGCAGAAGAGGAAGAGTGCACGACACGCCTGCTCTGTGTCAGCCGCTACCTATCCACCACTCACAGGCAGGGCACGTGCATAGGTTACAGTTGGTAGCGTGTTGGGCCGGCTAAACCCCTTGGAAACCTACCTTCGGCTATAAATACCCCAAATGGTATGACCATCTCATCTTATGATATCTTATTACATTATCATCATATATACCTGATATCTGCTCTAGCAATCTCTTAATATACTTTTATATTTAAAGAGCAATCTAGTCTGATTCTCACGCCGGAGGGTGGTCACAAGGAGGAACCCCCCCCTTCTCAGTGACGAGCTCACGGTGTCTGTTTTGCAGGTTATCAGAAGAACCATCTTCCAAGGGTCTAACCCCTCGTGGGAAACATCTCTCCAACCCCCAGGTTACCAGTAATCTGCCCAGGGTTCGGTTAGTGTTTCTTCAGGGGGTGTTTGGAATACCTTATTTTCATCAACTTATAACTTGAAAAGTTAATAATATATAAGGTGTTTGGCAAACCATATGGCATTATAGATTTTAACTTACAGAGAGAGCAAAATAAAAGGAATATGTAACTTATTAACTTAATGGGATTGACTAAACTATTACACTCCTATAACCCTCAAAACCCATTACACTCCTTTTTAAAAAAAAATATCCTTTTTAGTCATTTTGGTTTTCCCCAACACATAAGCTAATCCAAACATTTTTTAAAAAATTCATAAATTAACAAATCATTTTAACAAAAAGTCCTTTTTCACTTAAATAAGCAATCCCAAACACACCCTTATAATCGACTAGTGGGCTCACCCGCCGCAACCCACACGTGATGCCGCATAGTTAAGTTTGACCCGCGCCGCAACACAAAAAACATTAGCGTGTGTACATGACTTTTTTGCATGAATTAAATATAATGGGGTCCATGTTTCAGGTAAACTAAACCATCACCCGTACAAAAAGGTGTCTTATTTGGCTCGTTACCCGAATCTTGGTTCGGTTAGGCCGTTAGGGTCTTCCATCCAGCCATTTCATTTCTTCCACCTAGTAAATCCCATATCTGCCAAAAACAAAATGCATTAGAAGTCAAAACTGAAATGTGTTTTTCTTTCTAATTCATACATGTTTGTGTGTGTTATATAACTAATGCAATCTGTAAGTATCAATGCACCAAAAACAGACTTGATGATTAATGGTGGTATGAAAACAACAATAAAAATACATCACGGAGTTTTCTTATGTTGCTTATTATTACTATGTATGAAAACAATTCATTACAAATTTATTGTGACTGGTTAGTAAAGAGATGTATTAGCAACATCTAAAAAATGATTTCGCTAATTTTAATCAAATGGGTAAACAAAAATGAATGTTGATATCATCATTGTGCAGTAACATTACGACAACTTTAGTCTCTTCACAATGCTACCCTAATTGTGCAGTAAACAATGGAAAAGACCCAACGAAAATGAAGACATAGACGAGACAAACCTGAGTTAAACGAAATAGCAATCTAGCACTGCTTGAAAAAGTGCACCTGAAACCCAAACATATATAATCAATAAGGATTTGTGATACGTTATTCATGTATCCTGTTCACATTCAACCAGCAAAAGCAACTAAGAGACCCCAATTTTAACAGAAACCTGCCCAAAAGGCTAATGCAGAGCAAGATGATGAATGACAGAGCACCAAACACACCTGCATATCACAAATTTCATACATAGTCAATTATCCAAACACCCCCTCCGGCTCTGTAATAATTACTTAAATCACCATTACATGCATCAATTTCATGTTCCAACAAGGGTTTCAGTTAAATAGATTCTGAATTGGTGAATCGCATGATATGAGTCTAATTTTTAATATTTAAATATGGTATCACAGATGATACGGGTCTTAATGTATAATCGGAAAACAAATATAAAATAAATCTCACTTGAAGGACTAATTAATTAATCGACCATATAGGGCTTCTCAATTTCAAATATTGATTTACGTTCATTCTGGATCATTACGGTGATTTTGTACATCACCGAGTAGAGGCTGAAGGTGGCTCAATGCAGTGATGGAGTAAGCATGGTGGGAAAGATGAAAAGCATCTGAAAAATCGAAAGTGTTAAACCTAAAAGGGACATGTACGGTGTACCAGCGAGATAACCAAAATGATATCACCATTGTACACACAATTGAAAATCAGACGAAAATGTTAATATACAAAAGAAAATCAAATTGTAAAACAACAAAGTAACATCTAAAATTCAGCCACATTCGAATAACAAACTCGGTAATGACATTTGTCACTGTCAAGGTAAGTTTAAGGCAGACACATTGCAAGACAATACACAAACCGAACACGAAATTTGGTTGGGTTTTAAACGATTCTGGTTTTGGTTTTCAGTTTAACCAGTTTTGAACTGAATAACGAGCATCCCCACATGAAATGGCCAAAACCAAATTGAGAACCAAACCGAATTGGGTTCAGACGAAGTGCCGAACCAAATTCCTCACAGATCGTAAGGCGAACCCAAAATCCAGTTTGATTTCAACTGAAGACCGAACACAGACCCGTGTCTCTTAACTCGGTTTCGACCAAAAAACAAGCCCACAACCCAACTCGGTTTGGCCCGAAAACCAAACCCAAGTCTATTCCTCGGTTAATACAAACATGGCTACCAAAAGAAAACAGATTACATGAAAAGCAAAAGAAAACTATTCAATACAAAATGAACTCACCCACCCGTCTGTCGACCAAAACCAATGGACATAAACTAGGTACACAAACACGGTCAAGAAAGCATAGTATATCGACTATGCAACGAAATGTGTGCGTACCACGATAGGTCCGGATGTGATCCCAGCAACAGCTATAGCAAACGCCCAATGGTATAAAAATAACTGCAATCAAAGTTAAAAGAAGGTACAGATTTCAAAGCAAAGTTATGCTTTCCGGTAAACCAGTTCGATGGAGTCTCAAACACGAAAGCAAATCCAGACAGCTAGTAAAACATACCGCCCGCCGCAACGTCAATGAGCAAGATATTCATGGTGTTCTTGGCAAGGGCAGAGCCAGCACAGAGCACCATGAATATCATGTTCATAGCGTTCTTGACTCTGCGGCAGGCGGTCTCTTTTACTACCTCTTTGGATTTGCTTTCGCATTTGGGACTCCATCGAACAGATTTATTGGAAAGCGTCACTTTGGTTTGAAATCTATGCCTTCTTCTAACTTTGCCTGTTGCTAGAATCACATCCGGATCAATTGCGAAACGAACACATCTCGTTGCGTACTTGATCTACCCCGCGTTCTTGACCGGGTTTGTGCACCCAGTCGTTTCCCATTGGTTTTGGTCTGTCGACGGGTGAACTAGTACATTTAATACGAATAATTTGTTAATTGGATCTGGTGCGATTGATTTTGTGGGATCTAGTGTGGTGCATTTGGTTGGTGGGAGTGCAGGGTTGTACAGGCCGTTAATTGAAGGCTCGCGAATTGGACACTTTGATCCCTGTTCAGAGCGCTTAGAGGACATAGCACATCGTCCGTGGTTTTGGTTACCTTTCCCACAAAATTGCTGTTATTTCGACCTAAACCCTTAAGATCCCAAGGTTGTTGAAAACTAAATGCCTAATCAAGTGCAACATATAAGCAAAACCGAAAACCCGATTAAAGTATATTAGGACTTGCTGAAATAATAATAATAATAATAATAATAATAATAATAATAATAATACGCGTAAAGAATATTAGGAAATGTTAATTCTTATTGTGTTCAGAATGTGTACTAACATCATCAGGTGTTTAATCTCTGATGTAAAGGTGTTTAAATTAAAGTAAACGTGTTTAAATCATCAACTTAAAGTAATAAGTAGAAAGGTGTTAAATTAAGTTCATATTAAGATCAAGATGTAAAGGTGTTTAAATTAAAGTAAAAGATAAATAATAAATAAATACACATATAATGAAACTTTTATACCTCCCAAGTGAATCTGTGAATTTCTTGTCAATTCCAACCAACCAACCAACCTTTACTTAAAATATAAGGGTTTTAGGGGTTCATAATGCAATCGGCAGAATCTGATGAAACCAAGCCACCAGGAACAACTACCGGACCACGACGTCACGATGGCGGTGTTGATCTGTGAAAGCGGGTCGGACCTGTAAATGCATTTTCTTAATTTCTTTTAAAGCTTTTACTTAAAAAAATCAAAATCAAACCATAAATCGCGGCTTCATCCCCATCTACATCTTGTTGATGAATTAAAGACAAATCATGTTAATTCTTGTTTGTTTAGTTGTTACAGGGGCTGAAACTGTCAAGTGTTAATAGTTGTAATAGTTCTGGAACTATATGACTGGTCTTAGAAGTTAAAGGGCTAGTTATGTAATTTTTGAAGTTAGTTTGTTAATCAGTTGTTAACCAACTGATTTGGGGATAAATAGAGTAGATTAGGGCTTCTAGATTTATTTAGTTTTTTTTTGTAATCCTTTTCTGTTCAATTGTAATTGTTACATTTCTTGATAATAAATCTTTGATTGAAACCCTTAATCGCTGATTCTCTAGTGTGTTTTACAACAATTGGTATCAGAGCTCGGTTAGGGCTCGATACCAGAGAAGACGAAGTAATAAGTCAATTGGAATGGTCGGATTCAATCGCGATGGTGTCAACAAAATTCGAATTGGAGAAATTTGATGGCCGGAATGATTTTTCCCTTTGGAGGGTGAAGATGAGGGCTCTACTGGTTCATCAGGGTATCTCCGATGCCATGTTGGGCGAGCCTAACATGCCGGAAGCTTTGACTGACAAAGAAAAGAAAGATATTCTGGAGAAGGCGCATAGTGTTATTATTCTGAGTCTTGGGGATCGGGTCCTCCGGGAAGTCTCCAAAGAACTCACGGCGGCCGGAGTTTGGGCCAAACTTGAGTCACTGTATATGACAAAGTATTTAGCAAATCGCCTGTATATGAAGAAGAGACTCTATACTTTTCAGATGAGTCCGGGTAAGACCATGGAGGAACACACAGATGAATTTAATAAGTTGGTTCTTGATCTTGAAAATATAGAGGTGGAGTTGGATGAAGAAGATCAGGCTGTAATCTTTCTAGCATCTCTTCCTTTCTCCTATGAACACTTTGTTGACACTCTGATGTATGCAAGGGAGACTCTAACCATGGATGAAGTGTTAGCAGCCTTGAATTCAAAGGAATTGAAGAAAAGAAGTGATCCAAAAGAAGAAGGTGGAGAAGGGTTAACTGTAAGGGGAAGAAATGAAAACAGAAGCTGGTCTAAAACCAAGAAATACTCCAAGATCCAAGTCTAAAGTCAAGAAAAGATGTTTTATGTGCAACTCAGAGAAACACTTCAAAAGGGATTGTCCAGAATGGAAAAATAAGGAAGGAGGAGATCCAAGAAGCAGTTCTAAGTCTCATAATTCTAAAGATGATCTGTCAGAAGGTTATTAGAGTTCATATGTTATGACAGTTTGCTCCAATAATGTCAATAATAGTTGGATTCTTGATTCCGGATGTTCCTTTCACATGACACCAGTCAAGTCATACTTTAAAGATTTAAAGCTAGAAAGTCTTGGTGAAGTAAAGCTTGGGAATGACAGTTCCTGCAACATAGAAGGGATAGGCACAGTAACTTTCAGACTCAAGAATGGAAGTGATATTGATGTGCATGATGTTAGGTATATACCCAATCTTAAAAGAAGTCTTATGTCCTTAGGAACTTTTGAAATGAAAGGTTGTCAAATAAGTCTTAAGGATGGTAGAGTTAAGATTGTTAAAGGTGCTTTAGTGATTGTGACTGGTTCTAGAATGGGGAACAATACATACCTGTTGGATGGTGATGTAGTTCAAAGTGATGCATCTGTTGTTTTGACAAAAAAAGGAAAGTGCCTTATTGTTGCATAAAAGGTTTGGTCATTTAAGTGAACAAGGACTTGTTGAACTTAGAAAGGAACAGATTGTAGGAGAATTCAATGTTCATGGCATTGGATTCTGTGAAACATGTATTCTAGGCAAAAAGAAAAGGGTTCAGTTTGGTAAAGGAAAACATATTACCAAGGGAATTTTGGATTATGTTCACTCTGATTTGTGGGGACCTGCAAGGGTTGAAACTCTAGGAGGGGCAAGATATTTTCTGTCAATAATAGATGATTTTTTAAGGAGGGTTTGGGTATTTGTGATAAAGAATAAGAATGATGCTCTTAGTAAGTTTAAAGAGTGGAAGATATTGATTGAAAATCAAACTGAAAGAAAAATTAAGAGATTAAGGACAGATAATGGTCTAGAGTTTTGTAATAGGGAATTTGATCAATTATGTAAAGAGAATGGAGTTGGAAGGCACCTTACTATTCCGGGTACTCCTCAGCAGAATGGGTTAGCTGAGAGGATGAATAGGACTTTGTTAGAAAGAGTAAGATGCATGAGGTTGAATTATGGTATGCCAAAACGTTTTTGGGGAGAGTTAGTTACTACAGCTGCATACTTAGTAAATAGATCACCTTCAAGAGCAATAGAAATGAAGACACCTATGGAAGTATGGACAAGGGAAAAACCTGATTGCAGTCATCTAAGAGTAGTAGGATCTTTGGCTTATGCTCATATAAGTCAAGATAAATTAGATCCAAGGGCACAAAAGTGCATATTTTTAGGATATCCTGAGGGTGTAAAAGGATATAGATTGTGGAGATTAGGAAATGTAAGTCCCAAAGTAATTCTTAGCAGAAGTGTAGAATTTAATGAATCTGTGTTGCACAAACATGTGGTTGGAAGTAATGATTTCAACTGTGAATTCAGTCCTAATAGTGTTTAACTAGAGGTGGAGCCTAATGAAAGAGAAGGTGATACTGGGTCAGCTGGTACAGGGGTAGAAATGGAAAATCCAGAAGAGGCTTCAAGGTATAACCTGGCTAGAGACAGGCCAAGAATAGATATAGTTAGACCTTTAAGGTTTAGAGATGGTAAAGATGTGTCAGCATTAGTTTTTAGTGTTGCTGAACATGAGAACATCTATGAGCCTTTGACTTTTTATGAAGCTGTAAATTCTGATGATAAAGAAAAATGGTTTGAGGCCATGAAAGAAGAAATGACTTCTTTAGACAAGAATCAAACCTGGGTTTTAGTAGACAAACCTAAAAACCAGAAGGTGGTTGGTTGTAAGTGGATATATAAAGTCAAAGATGGGTTACCTGGTGATAAAGGTCCAAGATTTAAAGCCAGACTAGTGGCTAAAGGTTTTACTCAAAGGCCTGGTATTGATTATGATGAGATATTTTCTCTAGTAGTTAAACACACGTCCATAAGGGTAGTTTTGTCAATTGTTGCAGCTGGTGATTTTGAGCTTGAACACTTAGATGTAAAGACTGCTTTTTTACATGGGTATCTGGATGAAAATATATATATGGCTCAACCTTTGGGTTTCATTAAAGAAGGAAATGAAGAAAAGGTATGTCTGTTAAAAAGGTCATTGTATGGGTTAAAACAGTCACCAAGGCAATGGTATAAAAGGTTTGATGAGTTTATGGTTACTCATGGATTTAATAGAAGCTCTTATGATAATTGTGTGTATTATAGAGAATGGAGTAGTGGTAAGTATATCTATCTTCTGTTGTATGTTGATGATATGCTGTTAGCATGTGAAGACAAGGCAGAGATAGAATCCACTAAGAGGTTAATGATGTTAGAGTTTGAAATGAAAGAGCTTGGAGAGGCTAAGAAGATTTTGGGCATGGAGATAATTAGGGACAGAGGTCAAAGACAGTTGAAGTTAACTCAGTCTGGTTATGTTGATAAAATCTTGAAGACTTATGGTATGAATAAGAATAATGTAAAGATAGTCTCAACTCCAATTGCAGCTCATTTCAAATTGTCATTACAAGACTCACCAAGATCAGAAGATGATATTAAATACATGGAAAAGGTTCCTTATGCAAATGTGGTAGGAAGTCTCAAGTATTTATGGTATGTACCAGACCAGATTTAGGGTATGCTGTCAGTTTGGTAAGCAGGTATTTGGCAGATCCTGGTAAGAATCATTGGGAATTTGTTAAATGGATACTTAGGTATTTGAAGGGTACTAAGGATAATGGCTTGTTGTTTGGGAAAGAGGTGGGAAAGAGTCAAGGTTTAATTGAAGGATATGTTGATTCAGATTATGCCAAGGACCTTGACAAAGGAAGATCGATAACTGGTTATGTTTTTAAAGTTTTTGGAAGTGTAGTTAGTTGGAAAGCTCAGCTTCAAAAGGTTGTAGCACTTTCTACAACTGATGGCACTGACTAAAGCAGTCAAATAAGGATTATGGCTTAAGAGACTGATTTCTGAGCTAGGGGTAAAATTGTCAAAAACTGTTGTTTACTGTGACAATGAAGGAGCTCTGCAGTTATCAAGAAATAATGTGTTTCATGAGCGTACAAAACACATTAATATCAGGTTACACTTTATTAGAGAAGTAATAAGTTAAAAAGAAATTGAGGTTGCAAGTATTGACACAAGTGAAAATTTGACAGATTTTCTTACTAAGATATTGCCCGGGTCAAAGTTTGATAGTTGTATTAATGGGCTGAACATGGGATAAAGATATGATTTGATCTTTAAAGGTGGAGATTGTTGAAGAATTAAAGATAAATCATGTTAATTCTTGTTTGTTTAGTTGTTACAGGGGCTGAAACTGTCAAGTGTTAATAGTTGTAATAGTTCTGGAACTATATGACTGGTCTTAGAAGTTAAAGGGCTAGTTATGTAATTTTTAAAGTTAGTTTGTTAATCAGTTGTTAACCAACTGATTTGGGGATAAATAGAGTAGATCAGGGCTTCTAGATTTATTCAGTTTTCTTTTGTAATCCTTTTCTGTTCAATTGTAATCGTTACATTTCTTGATAATAAATCTTCGATTGAAACCCTTAATCGCTGATTCTCTGGCGTGTTTTACAACACATCTACTTATCGTCGTTGTTTTTGTAAAACCTTCAATTCATCATCAACCGTAATGCCGGTAGAAGATGCCCAGATCAACGAGTTGAGAACAAAATGGAAGAAAAAATAAAAGACGAGAGAAAAAGAAAGAACATAATGGAGTCCATGTAGTCTACCAACATGACGCCTATTTGTTTTCATATAAATATCACTTTTAAACCATTCTTATCTTTAGTTTACATATTTGATCCTTCAAAAATTTCAATGAACATTAAATAATCCATCAACATCAATTAGATTATACATAAATAAAAAATAAATATATTATTTATGGCATCATGCAGGGTTAATGTCCGGTCCGACCTATGACCGGGTAAGACGTCCGGGTCGCTCTCTGGTCCGAGTCTAAAAACATCTTAGGGAGAGAATCTTTTTGAGCAAGTGTGTTTAGATCTTGGAAGAGTCATCACATGACTCTGTCTGTGTGTGTGTTTGGGAGCATATGTGTGCTTGGATCAATCGGTGGAAGAGTACAATAATAGAGAAAACAAGTTATATCCTTTTAAATGAAGTTAAAAATATTGTTGTGTTTTTGAATTACCGCTTTGAAGAAACACGAGTCCTAACCGTAGTCGGGTCGGACCTAAATTTCCATCGGGTAAGGGTTAACGGATGGAACAAGGTTAAAATGAGTTGAGAGTCGAGCTAGATCTAGAACTATACCCTGTGAAACAAACCACCGTGAGCTCGTTACGAAAAGGACAAGATGGGGGGTCTTTCCGTAACCACCATACAGCGTGAGAATAAGTAATGTTATGTAGAAAGAGAAAGTATAAAGTGATTGATGTAATATGGGAGTTGTGAATGAATACCTCATGATGATGGAAAGAGTATTTATAGCCGGGAGTCGAGGAATATGATTGGTGAAGTTGTCACTATCTGAAAGATATTTCCTTCTACCTGAATGGATACGTGGCTGATTTTGATAGGAGATGACAGCTAGCCATGTGCAGGGTTGTTGTAAAACATCTGGCCGGCTTCTCCTGATTGGCTATGTTATCACGTGCCCTCCATAAGGAGGTAAATGTCGCTATCAATGAATATTTTCATCAATCTTCTATAAGGGTGTGTTGTTATAGTGCCTTTCTTTAATGAATGTGCAGTCCTCCATTTGTCCTTCCTTGTGCAGGAAGTTTCTACGACCCCTAGACGGGTATCTGGACTTTCGTTCTTTTGTGGATGACTCCGCGGGTTCTTTGAATGACCCGCGGATGACTGCGGTGGGTGTTGTGAATGACCCTCGGGTGTCTTTACTTGGTTTCTTGGGTCTTTTTACTACCCTACATCTGTAAGTCCCCAATTCATTGTTCCTTCCGCGGTGCAGTTTTTGCGGATGGGATTATTAACTTGAGTTTTTGGGAATCAAGTTGCGGATGGATATGACGGGTCTGGGGTGTCAGAACTGTGATTTGACATTTTGCAGGACTGATGGCTGTTCAAAAAATGTTTTGTTTCCCTTTTTCGTTTTTCCTGCCTGACGTGTCGCGTATCCATTGAACCCCTTCTTCTCTTTCTTCTATACACATTCCCATCGTATTAATTGCGATTGGTATAAATAGGAGGCACCATTTCTTTATCATGTTACACTTCTTCTTTCTCTCACTTTCTTAAGGTTTTGTTTCCGGAAAAAAAATATTTTTTCCGTTTTGAGCCCTAATTCTACCACAATAGCTCGTTGCAACAAATTTCTTGTCGACTACCTGATGGCTAGTGAGAAGAAGAATTCTCCATCTATTAATCGTATAACGATTAATTGAAAAGAGAAGGACTTTCAAGATATTGTAAACGTCTATGGTCTTATCCCGGAGTGGGAACCGGAACTTTCTACTCCTGGATCTACTGCCGATAAACCACCAAAGGGGCAAGATGGCTCTGTATGCTGAAGATTTACTACCGGAAATCTGCGCTTATCGATTACCAAATTCTTAGAGAATTTGTTAACGGTAAACATGGATCATCTCTTTCAGATGCATCCTTTCAGTCTGATGTGGATCGGGCATTTTGAGTTTTGTTGCATGGCACACAATATTGTGCCAACTGCTGACAAGTTTTCAGTGTTCTACAAGATGGGTGGATGGTTTAACTGTTCATATACTTGAAAGGAGGTAATAGGGAAAGAACCCCTACGAAGTGCATATGAATGGTGGACGAAGTTTCTACGGATTCATGAGGATGCTATCCCCATCCCGATGGTTCGCCGCCCCTTGACTGAGAAGCTGCCTTACTTGAATTTTGCTTCATACATTGACCAACCATGGTATCTCAACTTGACCCACACACCTACCCCAATGTGCGCCATAAGTGAAGCTGCTTTGGTGTGTGTTGGAATTAGCCGCTTGTGGCCGTTTCCAGATCTTGAGCCTTTCAACTGCAAGCCCAAGGGATGTAAGTGTTTTATATTATTACTTATGGTTTTCCTATTGTTATGCTGACTTCTTTCGTTTCTTTCTTCTCTTTTTTAGCTGAGGGAATATTTTGGCTACCATTGTGGACGCTGTTCTGGGAGGCAAGCGTCGCCCGCGCGATCAAAAGGCGTTACCTATACTTGACAAGAAGCGTGGCAATTTTTTTTTCCAAAAGCTATCCGCCCCAAGCCAGTGGTGTCTGAATCAATGTATGCCATAGGTGAGAAAACTTTTGAACTCTCGTCCTGTGACTGCCTTTACCTCTGACTGGGTGATTGTGTTACTTTCATCTAGTGAGGAATCATCGCCCCATGGAGAAGGGAATCTCACCCCTTTTCAACGAATCACCATCGCCAATCTTCTTAGCTAATTATTTACTTAATTTAAACATTATTTTAATTATGTGAGTTGGTTGAATCCATTACGTGTTTGACGTTATCCATCTATGTGCAAGTGACATGATGGAATGTTCTTTATGAAACCATTACAAATTCCCTAATTGATGAGTGAAAAATGATAGTTATATGCGTCTCTCGGTAATAACTTTACCATATATAATGGAACATAAAAATAGAAGTGTAATTTTTTTGTAGGCAAGTATCAAAAAGAGAGAAAAAAAGAAGTTAGATTGACACTAATAAGAAATTAGATTTAAATTAAAATGTTACCAACGAAGTGGTGTTTCATTGATAAATTCAAAGTCTTTAAATAGCTGCGTTTGGGAGGGAGGGAGGGAGGGAGGGAGGGAGAGAGAGAGAGGCATGTGGGGTGGGGTGGGGTGGGGTGGGGTGGGGGGGAGGTTATCGAGTTCAAGTTTTACAGACGACTTCGATTACAAAGAAATTCATCATTCAAAACATTTTTTTAAAGTTATTGGGAGTGGGGGGGGGGGGGGGGGGGGGTTCTTGAGTTCAATTCTCACATACGACAGTGATAGTATTGATACATGATTTATCATCACGGTATTTGTTTAGTTGTTTTGGTCTTTTATTATAAGTCTAAGGACTAGTTTTGTTACTAATGTAAATGTCATTTGCTAAGATTGTTTAGCGAACGGACCAGTTTTGGTATGCTCATACACTAGAGCTTGTTACTGTATAGGAGTTAAGATTATAAGGCCATTCGCTAGGGATTGTCTAGCGAATGACATAGCGAAAGGAATTCATTCGCTAAGTCTGTTTAGCTAATGGACTGGAAACTATATATAGTTTGTAAGTTAACTTCTAATTAACGATTTTGTATTTTTATGAGCGTATGTCTTGTTACTCTGCCAAAATTCACTCTCAAAATACACACAAACACACACTAAGCCCTAATCCTACATAATCGACTATAATCACAAGACTAGATCCGATTAAGCTCTGATGATGATCAAGTCATGCGTTTGTTAAAAAGGTAGAATAAAATAAAAAAAACAGTTGATTACGTGATCAAACCAATATTGTTTTTGCCTTACTAGAATAGAAGACTGAATATAATTCATTTTTTCCAAACTAAACGATCTGATGGTTGGTAACGAATCATATTTGTGTAATGAAAAACACATATATTTTCATGGCTGAGTATGTTGTATTGTTTATTGTTCTCCCAGCGCTTTATTTTTCCAAACTAAACGATCTGGTGGTTGGTAACCAAAAATCCACCTACTTATGTTTAATGGTTCAAATCCCGTCGATTTCCTCTTTAAAGCTATCAATTATTTCGAGTGCTATATCGTCTAACCCGCACAACGCCTCTCCTTGGCTCGAGTTTGTTTATTGACGAAGCCCTCAGTTGTGATGGCAGTGTTATTCCGATATAAAACCTAATTAACTTAGGTAGCTAGGGTAAGTCATGTATAATAACCACGAAGAGCATTTGGTTAGTATTACATGAATTATTTGACTATTTAAACCTAATAACCGTGAAGTTTGAAAAAAAAATTAGATGATTGGTTGAAGATATTGTTTAATGTTTAATAAAGGTTATGTGAAGTTGTAAAACAATTATAAAGGAAGATCACTCATTCGGTTAAAAGTTCATAGGTTTAGACGCTAGTTGTATAACCAAATCCAAATTCCTTATTAAATCACAATTGTATTGATAAATTACAGGATGACAAATGACACGAAATCCAGTCATGTTAACCAAAAAGGAATTGAATAAACCACTTAAGAACTCTAATCCAGGACACTATCAAATGCATCATGTCACAATCTCTTTGTGATAGAGTTAAGAGAGGCTCGACTTTAGACGATGAGTGTTTGGAATGAAAAAGAAGCACATGAAACTACACCATTCACACACACACACACTCTTTATCTCTATCTTCGGTTATGCTTGTAGCCACCTCACACCGAAACCCTTAGTGGCTCTCGAATCCCATCCACACAGCACACACACATAAATAGCTCCATCCTACAAGTTAACGTCAAGCTAAGCAAGCATCTAGGAGTTTTTGGTGAAGTTTAGAGCTACTTTGGAAGCCTAGAACATAATCTAACCCTCTTTTCTTTCCAAAGCTAATCATTGCAAGTTAAGCTCTCTTACATCTATGTTTTATAAATAAAACTTATATATTTAAAACACCCAACAAGTTATGCCCATATTTTTTGTTCTAAATCTAGCAATATTCGAGTGTTTTTATAAAGCCTTTTTATTTTAATTATTTTTTTTTTATTTTCTATTAACAGCTTAAAATTATTTTGGTAATCATGAGTGAATTGAGAAGATATACACTAGAATATTATTCTATTGATAGATTATATATGGGTATATTTTGTTATATTGTTATCTAGGATATAGTTAGAAGACGGGGGAGGAAAAAAATAAAAAGTGTAAGAAGAATTTGTGTTAAAAATAAATAAAAAATAAATAAACCCTCTAAAAATATTAAAAAATATATATAACTCAAAATATAAATAAAAACGTAAAACATAAAAAAAACTAAATGTTTCCCCTGTAAAAAAACATTCAAAAAAATCCGGAAAAGACATAATGCCGAGAAAGAAAGACACAATGACATAACTATACACATTGATAATAAAAAATAAAGATACAATAGATCGCAAAATATAAGACAATTGCGAACAAAATATAACATAATGTTATGTAATATAACACAATATCAAGGAAAAAAAAAAGACAAAATGCAAAAGAAAAAAATAAAAAATCAATGAC
Source organism: Bidens hawaiensis (assembly GCF_021521415.1). Lineage (NCBI taxonomy): Eukaryota > Viridiplantae > Streptophyta > Magnoliopsida > Asterales > Asteraceae > Bidens > Bidens hawaiensis. The sequence continues at coordinate 101,106 of NW_027493485.1, read as the reverse complement.
GAAAATGAACGAAAGCGCAAAGATAAATAAAAAGACATAATGATTTTTTTTTCTCTCACATTGAGTTTTTTTTTTTTGAAAAATATATTTTTTAATTTTGAGTTATGATTTTTTTATTTGTTTTTGTCACAAATTCTTCTCATTTTTGTTATTTTTATTCTCCGTCTTTCTTTGTAGAATAACCTAACCCTTGTTATCTAACGTAACTACATATGTAAAAAATAAGTTATTTTAGATCAAAGATGTATTTTTTTTGAATTATTATTCTAACAAAACATGAATGCTACATTAATTATTTTTTTTTAACGTAATACTAGCATTAATTCATGTGTGGATTTCAGAGCTTATTTAAATGCTAGCAATTATTTCTGACGACAACAAAGTAGTTAACCACATTACGTTATTTCAAATATTATTCAAGAGCAATATATTCTTTTATTAAATATCATTTAAGAACACAATTGACAGTTAAGCATTTGAAATGAACAACTGTCTTACTTCCTTCTACATCTCCAGGCAAAACGATTTAATACTTAACCATGGTTTAAAAACAACAAACTATTTATTATTCCCAAAACACACGTTTGTTTTTTAAATCTTTTTCACTTAAAGAAAAAGCCTGTCACACAATAACACTGAACAAAAATATAAAATTAATTAATTTACTAACTTTGATTCCACTTTCGTATATTTAATTAATAAATTTGATTCTGGAATATCCTCTTAAAAAGCAAATGTTTCATCGTATCGGTATAAATCACGTGTTGAAAAAAACGTAAAGGACCAAAACTTAAAGTATATAAAAATTAAAAGGGAGAAGAATAAAAATATGTTGAAAAAAGGAATCACAGATTCAAAGAAGCAAAAAGTCAACAGTCAAAGACGCCGATATTTCTCCATCTTTCCGCTCTTCATATATTCACCACACCAACCTCTCATTTTAACATCCATCAATAATCTTGATATTAATATTAATAATAATTAATAATCTTCTCTGCTGTCGCCGGAGAATAATAATATTATTATTGATGGAGTGTTCCGTCGACACACTGGCCGCCATGCTCGGCCCAAATATCACCAACGCCGCCGCCGCCGCCGCCCTCATATGCAACAACTTCAACACCGTCTCCGACAAGTTTGTCGACACCGGATACGCCGTTGACAGCACATACCTTCTGTTCTCGGCTTACCTCGTGTTCTCCATGCAACTTGGGTTCGCCATGCTTTGTGCCGGCTCTGTCCGTGCCAAGAACACCATGAACATCATGCTCACTAATGTTCTTGACGCTGCCGCTGGCGGGCTGTTTTATTACTTGTTTGGATTTGCTTTCGCGTTTGGGACTCCGTCTAACGGGTTCATCGGAAAGCATAACTTTGCTTTGAAATCAATACCGTCTTCTAATTTTGATTACAGTTATTTTCTATACCAGTGGGCTTTTGCTATAGCTGCTGCTGGGATCACATCCGGATCGATTGCGGAAAGGACACAGTTCGTTGCGTATTTGATTTACTCGGCTTTCTTGACCGGGTTTGTGTATCCGGTTGTGTCTCATTGGTTTTGGTCTGTCGATGGGTGGGCGAGTGCGTTCAATACAGATAATTTGTTATTTGGATCTGGCGTGATTGATTTTGCGGGATCTGGTGTGGTTCATATGGTAGGTGGGATTGCAGGGTTGTATGGCGCGCTAATCGAAGGCCCACGGATTGGGCGGTTCGATCATAGTGGTCGCTCGGTTGCGCTTAGAGGTCATAGCGCGTCGTTGGTGGTTTTGGGGACATTTTTGTTGTGGTTCGGATGGTACGGGTTTAACCCGGGTTCGTTTAACAAGATTTTGGTTGCCTACGAGCCAGGTCAATATTATGGTCAGTGGAGCGCAGTTGGCAGGACCGCGGTGACAACGACCCTAGCTGGTTGCACTGCGGCTCTAACCACTTTGTTTGGGAAAAGAATATTATCGGGACATTGGAATGTGGTTGATGTGTGCAATGGTTTGCTAGGGGGTTTTGCAGCAATAACTGCGGGGTGCTCGGTAGTTGACCCGTGGGCAGCTGTGATATGTGGATTTGTAGCTGCGTGTGTTTTGACGGGGTGTAATAAACTGGCTGAAAAGTTTAAGTATGATGACCCGTTGGAAGCGGCTCAGCTCCACGGTGGGTGCGGCGCGTGGGGGATTATCTTCACAGCTTTATTTGCAAAGGAGAAATATGTGAACGAGGTGTATGTTGGGAAACCAGGTCGGCCATACGGGTTGTTTATGGGAGGTGGGGGGAAATTGTTGGGTGCACACGTGATCCAGATTCTAGTGATATTTGGGTTTGTAAGCGCAACAATGGGGCCATTGTTTCTGATACTTCATAAACTTAAATTGCTAAGGATCTCTCCAGAAGATGAAACCGCGGGTATGGATATGACGAGACATGGTGGTTTTGCGTATGTTTACCATGATGAAAGAGATGATCCAAAAGGCCTCCCCATGAGGAAGATTGAACCGGCATCTTCTACTTGATATGTTGTTTACTTCCAAAATTGTTGCTTTCTATTGCTTGGTGTGATCTTTAGTTACTATGTTTTCGTACAAAAGTTGTTTTCATCTACAATTCTACATTATTATTCAAACCTTTGAGTTGTTTGCATTTGAATATTTCAAACGGTCTTGATCCGTTTTTGTATATTGTTCACATGGTAGTTCATAAATTTAAGACATAAAATTCGTAGTTGATTGACTTTTCAATGTGATTTGCTATCTTGTATGTTTGAATATGTCACCGTTTTGCAAAGAAACCTCCCAATTCCCAAATATTATGGCATCTCTTTTCTCTATGTTTGTGTGTTTGATCTTTAGGTTTGTTTAAATAGTTTCAATGATCGATATTGATTTATGCTTTTATATAGCAAATTGTTACGGGTCAATCTTCCTAACTTCATGTGGTGTCCGAAGGCCAACCAATCCGTTCCGCTTATGATAAGTGCTTGCTGGTTTCGTCTTGCCTTAGACTCATCACCATCACTCATTTTCTTAACTAATTAGTTTATTTAATTTAAATATAGTTTTAGTTACATGAGACGGTAACTTGGAACCGTTACATTTCTTTTTAGTGATACGTTCTGCGTCTATATGTCAGTAATGTAACGAGGCATTCTTCATTTTATTGTGAAGCCAATATTGATGAGTGAAAAATGATAGTTACTTGCATCTATGTCAGTAGTAGGCATACCATACATAATGGAACAAAAAAATATGTGTGATTTTTCGCAGGCCAGTATTAGAAAAAAACAATTGGTTTGACATCCATCCAAATTCCAAACTAAACGATCATGATGGTTGGTAGCGAGCGAATCGTATTTGTGTATTAAAAAACATATATGTTCATGAGTAAATACGCTGTGTACTAAAAAACAAATATTTTCATGACTAAATACGCTGTATAATTATTGTGTTCACACCAATAAGATGGACTTTTTTTTCCGACATTAATAGAAATACAGCCACTCTTAAATAGGTACGAAGACTTTTTGTCTCGATTGGGACTACTTTCTGTCTTTGTTGGAGATGCCAAATCTCTAGGTTTTTGTAATTTAAAAACAGTCCAAATTGTAGATCAGTGTAATTTCGAAGTGATGTAAGTTGTGGGAGGCCCTCTCCCTTACGTCCTCTCAAGTCTCCAACAATTCAATATTTTGGTTGCTATGAACATGGAATTTAGATGTTGTCACTTTCCACTTTAATGCGTTCTTTTGTGCCAATTTTTTCTTTTTATCAAATAAGTCATTTCGGTTAATTTGAATAACTTGGAATTCGATTTGTTGAGCATCTGAATGACAATTTTTTTTTGTGATAATCCATTAAATGGTCAACAATATTTTGTGACTGCATTCTCTTTGATATCAATTTTAGCTTCATTAAATAAACATTTTATTATTGGCAAAATTTGTAATTAAGTGATTACCAAAATCAACCTTAACTAACAAATTCAAGTATGTGACTTATGTTGACCCTTTTAGTTTTAATAAGAAGACACAAGTGTCTTTGTGTTGGGGGGGGGGGGGGGTTGGTGGCTTAGTGATAGAGACAAAATCTTTTAAACAAATAAAGATTCTTGGTCATTCAAGTTTTAGACAGTATAAGAAATTTGTCTTTCAATAAGATATAACACAAGCGTTAATTTAAATTATGAATCCATAAATAGTTCGTTGTTTTCATGGAGCAACAAATCTAACATTACTCCTATGTTACATCTGATATGATCATTATATTATTCATGCTCAACTTATTGATTATGATACAAAAGACTTTTCTTTCAAGCAAAGTAATTGATTAAGTTTATCTATTATTTAGTTTCATTGATGTTTAAGTTTCCTATTTTAATGTATGTGTTTTCCTATAAATGTACTTGTTAGAATAAGAAAAATAAAAAGAAAATCGTTCCAAAAGTTCTTGGTTCTTCTCACTTGTTCTTGAAGACTAACCACTCTACGGGTCTATCGGGAGATTAACCATCTCGAATCAGTCTCTATCAACATCTTTTTTGACAACACTTGTTTTATTAGGCATTTTGGTATCGCTTGACTAAGAGCCTTATGGGAGTCGATTGCTTTGTTAAACATTAATTGAAACTCGATGGAAAATAAAATTAATAATGTTTTGGACAAGAAATTTAAGAGGTTCTGATGTTATAAACAATGTTAGTTCGTAAAAACGTTTATTTTACAACTACAAGTGAATTATTACTCAAAGAGAAAAACATAACAAAGTAAAAAATGTAGGCGGCCTTTTTGAAAAGAAAATTAGTAAGCAGATAATAAGAGTCAGAAGTCTACAGTTAGTGTTATTATACTTTTCAAAAACAAATTAAAGTAGTATGTTTCAATTTTTATTATTGTTGACAATCTAGATAAGCATGCATGTCGCAAGGAGACCAACTATTAGTTGATTTGGTAAGAGCACTCATAAAGGTAGTATATGGGTGTCGACTACAACCCCTATGCTTCCAAGCTAATGATGAGGGCTTGATTTCCGCTCTACCTACTCTCTCTCCTTTTATATTTAGTTTATTATTTTACTATATTTATCTTAAATACTCTAACTCAGTAACTCTAATTAACACATCATTCATGATTGAATATACAATTCAAAAAAATTTCTTACAAAAATCTTTATATTCGACGTGGCTCGAGCGAAAAAGGAGCAGATGGACCAACGTAACATCATTGTGGGCTCAAAGTGCGGTGACAAGTCCATGAATCTGGATGAAGAACAACAAGGTGGGTGGGGCCCATTTCAAACGATAATATTTAACTTTAAGAAAAAAAATTCATTTAAAAAAAGAGGCTTTTAACGACTTTTTAGAAAAAAGGTAAAATCTATAAATTCTCATCCACGTACCTTCATACTTCACACAAACCATTTTTTATTCTTCTCTTAGCTATACCATACGATTTTCATAAAACCACCCATTTTCAACAAACAATTGGATGATAACATCCAATTTCAACAATTAAACAACTCTTAAATGACATCACAACTCCAAACATGAACTCCCCCCCCCCCCCTCCCCAATCCAAACCCTAACAAATTTCAGCATCCAAGCTTGGGTCTTGGTCAATTACAACGACCAGGTTTTCCACCCTTCCAACTACGGGTTTCGGAATTATCAACATGTTCAAAATCTTCAACTTAATTTCTACCATTATATTCCGGTTGTTTTTAATCCGTACACATAGATTCCATGCCCTACATTTACTCAATTGTTAGGGACGTTGTTCCCATCCTAGACTGCTTCATTGAGTTTCTAAGGCAAGAGTTGCAACAAATAGATGGTATGCGAAGAAGAAGAAGTTCTAGCCTGTGCGTATACTCACATCTCTGTAGACTCCCACTCGATTCGACAAAAATTTAAAGTCACATTGGCACATGATGGCAAGCCATGTTAACAAGTTAACTGAGTTTTTCAACCACAGTAGACGTTCAAAGAAAAGTAGTTGGAGTACTAGGAAGAGATGAAGGCAACTATTAAGTACAGGCATGTTTGGAATGTCTTAAAAATGATTCCAAGTTGTCTGAACCAGTCCCCTATCAACCAAATAGAACTACATCACACTAGCTTCTTACGCGCACACACCACCATTGACGTCAATGCTAATGATGACGCTCCAGACACCAACGAAATTGCGATCAATCTCGTTAACGAAATTGAAGAATTGTCTTGCCCAATTGACCAAAAGAATTCAAAGGCAAGTGCAAAAAGAAAAGCGAAACGCTATCGACAAACTCACCAAACAAATGCAAAAACTTATGGAATGAAAGCGGTAGCCTTGGAAACCTTACAAAATCAAATAGAACAATTTCTATTTAGTCAAGAGGTTGACATACTAATGATAGACCAAACACATATAACAACACACTTGATGTCATGGGAACAAATCTAGAAACATCGTAAAATCTCTTAATTTCAAATTCTTATTTTATGTCTCTTTTTATTTTTAGCTCGTGTATGTGTTTATTTAAGTTAATGTAGCCTTTTATTTTTAATTCTTGATTTGATTTTAGAATGTCTATTTAGTTTTAAATTATGTTTTATTGTTTATATGTATATATATACTAGGTTTTTTACCCCATATTACGGTGGTTGTTTTCAGTTTTTGTTTCTAATATTTATATATTTTTTGGACTTTAATTTTATTGAAAGGAAGTTAATAATATATCAAGGGTTTGATGACGAAAGGGTTTACAAATAAATGAGATGTTATAACACGTCTAAAAGCTATCTGAGTTTTATGAGAACCATGACCCGTTTATCTTTTTTACTATAAAATAGTTTCTTAATTATAAATAATATCTTTTTTTTAAATTGTATATTAACTTTTAGTATATCTCTATTTTATATGATTTCTATATCAAATATTTGGTGAGATTAATTTTTAATCTAATGAGATGTTATAACCCATTTAAGGGTTATCTGGACTTGTGAATTTAGGTCAAATACATGAGAAGCCTCAATTTACAAATAAAGCAATTTGGTAGCTTAAGAGAATGTAGGAAGCAACCTGATAGCTTTTAAAGGTTTCATTTATATGTATTTAAGATACACACACACACACACACACATATATATATATATAATTAATAATTTGATTAAATAAGTAAACTGTAGAAGTAGGTGATGTTGAGACTTGAGACAGTTCGCGGTTGTAAAAGAAATTAGTGTTTTTAAAAAAGTTTGGAATCTGACCTTGAGCTGAGTTGAAATTGATGTGACATTTTGTTGTTGTGGATGTTCTAAATAGTGACTGGGGATGCCATATGAATAGTAACCCGAACTTGAGGTTAAATTCAAGTGCTAAAACACTTGCGGATGGTGATGGGATATCTCCTCAGTGGTTGGTAGACGTGGTGTACTTGAACCAATCCCCTTTTGACGTAGACGTTATTACATTTCTTACAACACCCTTCCTGTTCTGGTTAACCCCTCATTGTCGTGTCCGTTCTTAGTCATGGAACACTAGCCTGGTTCTGCGATAGCTCTAAGATTTGCGCCCCCCACAAATCTATTCGAAACGACCCCACTTCTCTCTCACATAGGTGATTTGATCCTCAAGTCATTATTGTTACCATGATCCACATATCATTAACCATCACATAGTTGATTTTACCTTCAAATCATTAAAAGCATAATGGTTATCATGATCCCGATATCATTAACCATATGTTAAATTTAGCCTCCCCTTTTCACTGAATGTCTTAGGAATGGACTAGGATGTTTATTTAAACACCCTTTGTGTGATGTTCTTAAACGGGCCGGAATTTCAGCTAAAAAGGAGACTCCCATAAACTTTCTTACGGATCCTCTTAAAGGAAGATCTACGCAACGACCGACCGATATTCTTGTTTTTTGGTGGGTAGGGGAAACACGCTTGTGTGGATCTCACAGGAGTGTCCCCTCTTGTTGGGCGGGACAATGGATTTGTAGTCTGTCAGGCAGCATTGAAGGCGGCATCGGGCAATGTTGTTAAACACGAGAAAGTTTTTTTGGAGAATCAACACGTGTTTATCCCCTTTGCCTTTGACACTTTTGGTTACTTAGATCCAGATGCCGTGGACCTTCTAAACAGAGTTTAGAAAGTCATGCATAGCAATTTGTCAGCCGATAAGAATCAAAACATTTTGTTTTTAGTAGGATTGAGTTTGCTATCCAAAAGAGGGTTACGGCGCAGTTTGTTGTCCGCTTACCTACCACTTCATTGTAAATCGTTTGGTTGTTTTTTATTATTAATGAAAAAAAAGAAAATAGATATTAGCTTATGAGTCAACTTGTACATAAGCTATGCCTCCATAGTGACCATCCTTATTCATGCAATTAGATTGTCTTATTGAACCTAGATCATGTATTCGATGTGAGACCAATATTAGAGTATTTTTTTAAAAATTTTACGTGTGCAGGATGGGTATAGAATTAGATAATATCCAAACCGATTATTAACAACATATATCCGTTTATACGAATCGTGCTTGCACACGTTTTTCTTGTTTATATTTTCCTTTGTCTGCCAACAGAATAGTCGATTAATTTAATAATTTAGTTTTTATATTTCTAATTTTCTTTATAATAGAATTATACCAGATTTAAAATAGCAAGAATTGTATTCTTGATATCAGACATGTATTGTGTCTAGTATGAAACTAAAATTATCAGCACTCATTTGAAATCCGTCCCATTATCGTCTAAATGACTGACAATTAAATTTCCTAGTAATAGTAATCCATCTAAAAAAATATATATATTTGGTTTTAAACTGAAAATATAGTAAAAACAAGTACTTATTCATCATCATCGATAAATCTTGTGTAGAAATAACATTTGATATTTTTTTTATTTACTGGATAAGAAAATTATATAAAAATAGTAAGTGATGTAACAACTTTCTTTAAACAAAATAGTGAGTATACATCGTACCTCACTACCTCAGATATTAAGCTGCCACGAGACTACATTTTCAAATCAGGTAATAGAACGTAGATCTCAATGCTTGGGTTGTTATTATTATTGTCAATTTTATTAAAACCTCTTTTTTTTGTTTGGTGAATAAATTTTTTTATAAACTTCTATATTATAATTAAAGTATCTAATTATAGTAGAGAGGCAGGTAAGCCGGCAACAAGCTGTGTCGCCACCCCCTTTTGAATGACAAAACCAATCCCACTGAAAACAAAGTTATCGTTCTTTGTCGTCGTTGAGTTACTGTGCACGATCCGCTAAACTCTTTTCAAAAACGTAGCTGCATCGGGTGCAAAGATCGGCACTAGAAGTCTGGAACAACATTACACACCCATTACATATTCACCCGTTGCCTGTGTTATTATCTTTAGGACTGATGGCCGGTAATTTATTTTCAATCTATTCAGAAAAATATTTGATTTTGTACTCAAAATATTGTAATCATCTCTATAAATCAAAATTTGGGAAATAAACCATAAAATGTTATTAGTGCTACAACAAATGGGTAATTATCTTGGAAAAGGAGTGGTCGTGGATAGTTCCCAATTGAATCATGATGGCTAGAAAGTGGAAAAGTTGCTTTCCGGTCATGATCAAGCAGAAACAAATCACATCCATGCCTAATTATTACTCATCAAGATTTTCACTTAGCGACAAACTAGGAAGACTTAAAAGGTAGCAACGACCAAGACCTTAACACAAAAGAAGATGCACCAAAAAAAAAAAAAAGAAAAAGAAGCGACGCTTAACCAAATAAGAGAAGGAGATGAAAACAAAACAATATATACAAAAGGCATATTTTCGAGGCATTCAAACATTTAAAACTTATCTTTTTTTCGAACATAATAATTATCTTTTTTTTCAAGCATAATGACGTATACTAGGTAATTAGATACACATATACTGATATATTATAAGGGTTAAAAAATAACAGAATGTGAAATAAATAAATATGTTCAACAAATGACGAGGAGTGCAATTACGAGTCAAGCTGCTCGCGAGCTATCTGAGTTTGGATTGATAAAATGCTCGAAAAAAGACGAGCTTTTTCGAGTTCGAGTTGAGCCCGAGCCTCAAATAAAGCTCGTTTAGTTATCGAGCCTGAGCTCTAGCCTTGTATGGGAAGTTTATTTAGGCTTGTCGAGCCTTAACGAGACTTGTGTATTTTCAAGTTTTACATCCTTTGGAATTTATGCACTAGTTTGACACTGCACATCCGAGCTTGACCCAAGCTTTGGCTCGTTTAAGGTTTTTCATATAATATTTTAAATTAATTAAAAGCGTATACACTTTAATTAACAGCCACTAAACGAGCAAACCCGAGCTTGAAAAAACAATTTAGGAGCCGAGCTTGAGCTAGTCGAGCTCGGTTTGGCTCGTTTACTCCCCTACAAAAGATAAAATGTGAAACAAAAAAATATGCGTAACTTATATACTCATGTATTAAATGGGTAGTATATACTATACAATTATAAAATAAAAAATATTTTGAAAATTCATAAATTCCTAAATAACTTTGTGTAAACAACATTTTTGAAGGTTTATTTGTAACTTTGTAACCTATCAAACATTAATATTTGTACTCGTTCTCTGTTTTTAACTTTGGATAATACAATATAGAATTGATCATGAGTGAATTAAAACAGGCTATAGTGGCATGGTAAACGTTGATCAAAGCTTTTAACCGATTTGTAGCTAGATTCCTTGTGACAATCGAAGTATTTCAGAATCAAAATAGCATCTATACTTTGATGAACCGAACCAATTCTGATTAAATATCAGTGTTGGTATCGATATTATCAAAAGTACCGATTCCAGTTTCCAATATTGTTTGTTAAAAACTTATTTATTTGTATACAAAAGAAAGTACTTTTTATTTATCATGAGCTATACGAATTTTAGTATTGTAACGAACTAAACCGATTTTTAGCCCATGTTAATTTCACAGCTGGAACACATGCCCGCCACACACCACCTAATAGGAGAAAGCGTAAAATAAGGGTCCTGCTAGAGACACCTTGACACCCCTTAATACGCTGCATATAGACCTATACGCGGCGTATAGTGTACAATCTGACATCTAGCCTGAACGACAGTCATAGGCTTGTCGTATCGTACCCTATACGCCGCGTATATGTTTGTATATTATTGGAGCCCGACTCCCTCTCCTTCTTGTCCATCCTTTTTTTTTCTTTTTCTTTTTTTTTCTACCTCACCCTCACCCTCACCCTCTCCATTCAACCAACAACAACAACCATTTATTTCCGGAGTCGGACGAGGAGGAGCAAGGGTACGCCGCTAATGGTCATTCGGACTTAAACCAGGTTTCGTTTTATCTTTATTTAGTACATGTTAGGACGTAGTTGTACATGTTAGGACAGATATTTGATGACTGGTTTAGTTTTGTTATGTGACTTTTGAAAAAGTAAACTATATTTTTAGCCACCGATCGTTATATTACACAATGCATACTTACTATATAGACACCACGTATATGTTTTACGGTAACGCTAGTTCATCGGGCCGCTTAAACTAGGTTTCTCGTACTGTTACCGTTATTGTTTAAATTTTTATTACATTATTTCTATTAATATAAATAATATTGTTATTAAAATGTTATTGGTATTAAAATTTTATTGTTAATAAAATAAAATATTATTATTGTATTTATTAAAATATTATTATTATGATTATTAAAATAGTATTATTCTAGACATATAATTGTTATTATTAAAATAATAATTTTTATATTATTATTAGTATTAAAATATTCTTATTATTAGGTACGCCAGAGATTCAGATGCGGGTGTCAGGCGCCAGCGCAAAACGTTCGGAGGTACATTCTTATAGTGTAATGTAGAATATAATATAATATAATAACATAAAAATATGTTATTATTATATTATATTTTATTATGTTATATTATATCATATTATATTATGTTATATTATATTATTTAGGTTATATTATATTATATCAAACGGGTGCGGGTTATGTTGGGTGGGTGTTGGGTTTTCTAGAAAAGTCCACCAGTTTTGTCTTGTTATGGTTTTTTTTCTTTTTTTTTTCTTTCTTTTCTTTTCTATTGTTATTATTAATGTTATCTATGTTTATTATTATTATTATTATTATTAATATTATTTACTTATCAATAATATATTATTATTCAAAATTCGACAACAGTTGTTCAGTTGCATGGCTTATTTGGGAAAATTGACAGTGCGAAACAAACTTTCAATTTATTGGCTGGTTTCGTTATCGACATGTTGAAATTAGTTGTAGGGGCTTACTTGGGAAAACTGGCATTTCCAAACGAACTTTCAATTTATTGCCTGCTTTTGTTATCGACATCTCAAATCTGGTTCTTCGATTTCTTCGAACTCCAACTGTCTTGACCGTCGGTCACCACTGACAACCGCAGTTGTGTTGACTCAAACACATATCAGTCGTCACTAAGCTTAAGCCTAGACTTTTTATTGCTTTAATGTTTAGTTGTGGGGATTGTAAGTTGATCATGTCACGTATGCTAAAAGAATTATCGGCTTATATATACACATACATATATATAGTAGATGTGCGGTATAAAAGTTCATTGCTCGGACATAACCAGCACCAGATCGAGATATTAGTTTGATGAGTTTGAATCTCTCGGATCCGCGGTATCCGCTAATGGCTGCGATAACCGGAGCCCATACTTTGGACAGAGAAGTGGAATTCGGTCATTGCTCTAACATAACGAGCAACGAATTGAGATATTAGTTAGGACTTACCTGAACAGGTTGGCACGTATGCTGCGTGGGTTTAGGTTCGGTGTTGACGATGATATTAACACGTTTGCTTAAAGCTTTCGTTACCTCCGGCATAATACACAATGAAAGCACAAACTCAAACAACAATCCATACAACAACGATGCTATTGTATGGATTGTTGTTTGAGTTTGTGCCTTCATTGTGTATCATAACGAAAGCTGTAAGCAAACGTGTTAATGTCAGTGTCAACACCGTACCTAAATCAACGTCATCATACGTGTAAACCGGTTCATGTAAGTCCGGGATAATATCTCAATTCGTTGCTCGTTATGTTGGAGCAGTGATCGAATTTCCACTTCTTTGTCCAAAGTATGGGCTCCGGTTATCGCTGTCATTAGCGGATACCGCGAATCCGAGAGATTCAAACTCATCAAACCAATATCTCGATCAGGTGCTGGTCATGTCGGAGCAATGAATTCTTATATCGCACGTCTACTATATATATGTCTGTGTTTATATAAGCCGATAAATCTTTTAGCATACGCAAGATGATCAACTTACAAAACCCACAACTAAACATTAAAGTAATAACAAGCCTATGCCTAAGCTTAGTGACGACTGATATGTGTTTGAGTCAACACAACTGCGGTTGTCAGTGGTGGCTGAAGGTCAAGACAGCTGGAGTTTGAAGACATCGAAAAGCTGGATTTGAGATGCCGATACCGAAAGCATCCAAGAAAGGGTTCATTTGGCACTGTTAGTTTTTCCCAAGGTAGTCGCTGTAACTTATCAAGTGGTCCATAACGGCATCAGCCAATAAATTGGAAGGTCGCCTCACAATGTCAATTTTCCCAGATAAGTCCTGCTACAAAGCGCCTAGGGCTGTAAATGAACCGAACGAACACGAACAAGGCCTTGTTCATGTTCGTTCGTTAAGAAAATAATGTGTTCACGAACGGTTCACGAACACTTAAGGAACGAGATTTTATGTTCGTGTTCGTTCATTAAGGAAATTAATGTGTTCACGAACACAAAAGAACGCAAATAAAATCGGAAGAGCCTAGAGATTGAGACCGATGTATTCATCAATGTGAATAATGAAAGCCTATAAACGAATCGAATGAAGACGAACAAGTTCGTTCATTTAACTTTAGAAGAACATGGATACTTAATCGAACAAATATTTATGCTCATGTTCGTTTATTTATAGATGGACACTTGTGTTCGTTTGTTTAAAACCTAAACAAACATAACTGAACAAAGATAGACGAACATGTATGAACAAATGTAAATGAACACAAATAAAAACGAACTTAAATTAAAGCACTTAAATGAACATAAATTAACAAATATAAAACCTTTAAGCCGATTACCTATCCAGATAATATTTAATTATTTTTATTAATAAATAAACGAACATAAATAAACAGACATAAAAGAAAGTTCATGAACATAAATGAACGAACAGAATATGTGTTAATGTTCGTTCGTTTAATTAAACGAACACGAAATTTTTGTTCATGTTCGTTCGTTTATTAAATAAACGAACATAAGTGAACTTCCCGCCGAACGGTTCACGAAAGTTCACTGAACGTTCGGTTCATTTACAGGCCTAAAAGCGCCATTTGCCAAATTCCGAATGGTAATATGTTAATCATAAATAAAATAATATTAATAAAAATAATTATAAATAACAATAAATAACAAAAAAAAAAGAAAAAAACAATAAACATAATAAGACAAAATGATGGGTTTTTCTAGAAAAACCCTTAATACGCCGTGTATAGACCTATACGTGGCGTATTAGTGTGATTACAACCTGCCCTGTAAAAGCTGGGCTAGGTTGTCAACTCGTACCTTATACGCCGCGTATAGATCTATACGCGGCATATTGCTTTTGCAGAATTATTGGAGCCCGGCTCCCCCTCCCTTCCCCTCCTTTCCTTTCTCTATTATAAATGCATGCGTTATCTCTCGACATTCAACCAAAAAACAACACAACATTTGTACTATATATACCCAGAATGTCTTGGTTTAACCATTTATTTCTGGAGGAGGAGTCGAGTTACGCCGCTAACGATCAGCCAGGCACGTCGTAGTTACCCGACTTGAACCAAGTTTCGTTATATATTTATTTAGTATGAATTTGGTAGTTTTTTTTACTAACACATGCTACAATACGTTTTGTCAGGAGTATGTCGGGTATGATACCCAGCCCCAACAACCTTATTGTCAGCCCGAACAGTTTTATGGTAATACTGGCTCGTTGGGCTTGCCAAACTTGAACCAGTTTTCGTTATAGCTGTTATTATTATTTATTATTGTCACTAGCACTGTTGTTTGAATTTCTAATTTATGTATTGTAGGAGTAATTCGTGTCGGATTACGGTATTCAGCCAGCGTACCCGTCACCTGTCGCCTGGTCGGATTATGGAGGTCAGGCTTCGTCATTGTACCAGCCACCAGTAGCAAATGATCCTTTTTATGGAATCGAGTCTTCATCGCACCACGGGCGAAACGTTCATGCCAGGCCAAACCCAAATAACGAAGATGAGTACGATGACGACTACATACGCGAAGTGAAGGTTTCGTATAAAACAGATGCTGTAAGACACAGTGTGTTTTGTTTAAGTTAATATTATTTATTTGTATGTTATTTAATAAATGGCCGAATAAATAGCGTAAAACTGTTTCAGATTTTTGAGAGCTGCGAGGAGCTGGAGAAATGGGTAAAAATTAGAAGACGGGAGCATGGGTTTGTTGTTGTGGTCCAGAGGTCAAGGAAAAACGCTGTGGACCTTGCATGCAATCGTGGGGGCGAACCCAAAATAAAGGCGACGATAACACGTACCGGCAGCATAAAAAAATGTTGTCCGTTTAAGATCCTGGCAGGTACGACTCGAGGGGTGCCTGTTGGAGGGTTCAAGTGGTAAACGAGACTCACAACCACGATCCCATTGAATTCGAGGAGGGGTGTGTGTCTTTTAGAAAAATGAACGGCAACCAGCTGGACATGGTGGAGAGTTTACACAGGACCGGCGTTAAGCCGCAACAAATCGAAGCAGCCCTCCACGAAAAGTTTCCCGGTGTGCAACCTGTAATAAAAGATATATACAACCACACCGCGAAGATTAGGAGGGATGGGCTACTAGGCGACACCCCTATGAAGGTAGTTCAAAACATTTGTAGTTTTAATGTGTACTTGCCGTGCTTGTAATATTTACTAAACTTTTATTTCATCCAATGCAGGCGCTGGAAAACTTTCTCGCTGGCAACGGTTTCATGTTCTATACCCGGGAGAGTGATACCGACGACAGGACGGAGGAAATTTTCTTCTGTCATAATAAGTCACATAAGATGTGGCGTGCGTTCCCCGAGGTGTTGATGATTGACACGGCGTACAACACCAACATGTACGACTGGCCGTTGGTTCAGTTTATCGGTGTGACGTCGACATCAAAGTTGTTTTGTATCGCCACCACGTTTGTTATCAGGGAACGGCAAAGGAACTTCACCTAGGCTCTGGAGAAAGTTAAACAAATGCTCGATGATTGCATGGAGCCACGCGTGATCCTGACTGACGCGGACCACGCCCTCATGAACGCTTGCGACGCGGTCTTCCCTAATGCCACCAAAAATTTATGCAGGTGGCACATATCCGTGAATATAAGGAGATCTAAAAAGAAGTCACCGAAAAAAGAGAGGATCCTCGGGGGCGTCCCAAAAAACCAGATCCCCTGAGACACAGCTCCTACACCCCCGCTCCAGATCTCCCAAGACACAGCTCCTACACCCCATTCTCGCTGCAGGTGCCCAACAACGAAACCCCCACCCCATCCTCGCTGTCTCGTTCGTTGTCCTAGTCAGCGTCGCGGTTTAATATTCGTCGGGGACGACCTAAGACATCGAAACCTACGGGAGCTCACCTCGGGTTTCCTTTGATGGTTTCGCCAGCGCAAGTACCGGCGATAGAAATGTTTAGGAGCGTCATTCCTGGCTGGGCCAGCTGTTCGTCGCAGACATAAAAAACGTACGCCCAGACGGTAACTGCGGTTTCCGATCAATTGTCGTGGGTTTGGGGATACATGAGAAACACTGGCTGGATATTAGGCGGGCAATGCAGAACGAGCTGGAAACGAACGAAGGGTGGTGGAGGGCAATGTTCAGCAAAGAGGATGAAAGATTGTACGGCTGGGTTCATTCCAGCATTCCGTGCTCCAACACGGTCAAACCGGCACCGCCGAGTCGTTGGTTCAGCGTACCCGGTCACGGGCACGTGGCTGATCAGACATACGGGTGTGTGTTAGTTAACCTAGTTGGCAATCAGACCGAATCTTACTTCCCATTAAGAATCGGTCCTGACTTGATTCTGGATCCAGTGGTTATAGGCATCGCTAACTGGGGAAGTTATCACTGGATATATATCAAACTAGTAGGAGATTTCCCAATGCCTACGCCGAACCTTAATTGGGAAAGAAGCGCCTTACCGGCGGCCCTCGAATGGAAAACACTGTATGGACAACGTATGGAGGAGTACAAACAGATACGCACGGGCTGGCGAAGGGAACCCTCCAACGTAGATCTAGACACCGTATAGAAAAAAAATGTATCAATGGATGTATGTAGACACACACACACATATACATACATAAATAATAATAAATAAAGAAATAATAATAATATTAATAACTAATAATAATACTAAATACTAATAATATAATAAATAATAATAATAATAATAATAAATAACTAATAATATTAGTAACTAATAATAATAATAAATAATAAATACTAATAAATAAATAACAAACAAATAATAATAATAATAAATAAAAAATAGACAGAATAAGACGCATATAGACCTATACCCGGCGTATTTATGCCCCTTATATGGATCCCGGCTGCTCAACTGCCACTTTATTATTTCAAATTTCAAACTCCCGCCCGAGCAATCGAGCATCCGAGCATCCAAACACGAGTCTACATTGGACCAACACCGACCGGATTACGACACGAGCCGAGGAGATTTAACCCGACACCGATACGACATGGAGGTAATTTTTTAATATTATGTTGATGATGATGGTTATGTTTAGATGATGATGATGATGATGTGATGATGATGATGCTGTTTTGTGGATGGATAAAACCGTCGGCCGGAGTCCGGCCGTCGGTTTGCTAGGCCTATCAGTGGCGGCGTATAGCCCTATACGCCGCGTCTGATATATAATTTTTTTTAATTTTTTATTATTGTTATTATTTATTTATTTATTATTATTAATATTATTATTATTATTGTTGTTGTTATTATTATTATTGTTGTTATTATTATTATTATTATTATTATTTGTTATTATTATAGTTTGGGGACGACGAGATTGAGGAGGAGCTCGAGCAGGAGCACGAGCAGCAGATGGGGAGGGGCCGGGACCGGGTTCGTGGATGGGGCCGGGGCTAAAGGCGGGGCCGTGGGCGGGGCCGCGGACCCCAGTGGGTGACAACGTGTTGGTCACCTACCCTTATCTGCAGTTCGCTGAGGGTTCGGACGCCCACACACGATACATTCGCCTACGCCAGATGCACTCGTTTCCCAGCACAATTATTTCCTGGTCGTTTTTGGAGTCCTGTGACGCTCACAAGCGGGAGGCTGAGTACATCGGACATGATACGCCCTGGAGCCGATACTTCAGTATGCCACTATCAGCCCACCGGGAGCTGACACTGGCGGTTTACAGCACGATACGCGTTACGCAAGTTTACTCCACATTGTTATATTATATTATATTATTGCAGGCCCCGCGCGTCTGATACAACACAGTCGGAGGTTTACTTCCACATGTTCGGGCAGGACGCCCATCTCTCGATGGAGGAGTTCGCGGTTGCTCTGGGCTTATACACCGCGCAGGAGATACGCAGCCCAATATACATGTAGAGCATCCACCAGATGCCGGAGGACGACCTGCGGGTATGGTGGCGGGCCATCAGCGATCACGACTTCGGAGATAGGCCCTTAAACACCAAGTCCAAGGTCTCGGTTATTAGGGATCTACTGCACAGGTACGTTCTTAAAATGTATTGTATTGTTTAGTATAACGTAATATAATATAATATAATATAATATAATATAATATAATATAATATAATATAATATAATATAATATAATATAATATAATATAATATAATATAATATAATATAATATAATATTAAATTATATTATATTATATTACGTTATACTAAACAATACAATACATTTTGCGTACTATTTTGTCGCACTGGAACCTCGCTAGGGGGTTTGCAGACTATTTTGTCGCCTACTAGTTCAGGCAGGGACGAGGGTCCTTGATGGGTGGCGGGTACGTCATCCAGCTTGCGATATCTCTGGGCCATGGAGCCCTGGTGGACGGCCTGCGTATCGCTCCGACCCCTCCGAGCGAGCTGGACCACCTCCGTTGCGTCGGCATGCACATTGTGCGTTCGTTCCCCGGGCCCAACGGCCCGCACGACCGACTGGTGGCCGGGGCGGGAGCACGTGCGCCTTACGTCCCGGTGCCTTTAGTCGAGCCTCCCCCGGTCGCGGCACCGGAGGTGAAGCTTGTCCATGAGCCTGTCGACGCGGGGGAGGGGGCCGGCGGGGATTCGGACGACTGTGGTGACGGACTTGAGGATCCGGGCGCATCTCAGGTACGTTTTAATATATTATCGTTTTATCGTTTCTTTTAATTCGTATAGACTAATTAAACGTATTTATGTTGTTTTGTTGTTAGGGGACGACGCAGCACGTTCCACGCACATATCGCGCGGTGCATTTGGGTCCCGCCACCGACGCCAGGTTGCAGACCCTTGAGTTGGGGATGAGGCAGATGTCGCGCCAGATCGACTGGCTTGTTAGCTGTCGGGTAGCGGAACTGTCCGGACAGCCCTACATCATGCCACCACCACCCCCTCCCAGTTTTGACCACCAGGCGAGCACGTTTGGCGTGAGACGCGGACGGGGCGACAACGTGGATGCCGCGGACGGTTCGGGGCCGAGGCGCAGGGGAGAGGACGACGCCGACGTTGGCGACGCGTTCGGGGGGCTCGGCGGCCACGACGACGGCATAGGCATGAACATCGAGGACTTCATGTAGATTTTTATGTTCTAATTGTTGCGTTTTCTTTTATTTGTACAGATATTATAATGATTTTTGAAATATATATGTGTTAACTGTTTTTCATCGAAATAATATTAAATATTAAATATTAAATAAATAATTAACATATAATGATAATAGTAATGATAATAACAAAATAACAAAGAAAAAAAAACATAATAAGACAAAATTGACGGTGTTTTCTAGAAACACCAATTCATTCGCCGCGTATAGACCTATACGCAGCGTATAGGCCGGTGTTTTAGCAAATGGGACGGTGTTCCTAGAAAATCCGTAAAATAAACTATTAACTTCAATAGCTTTTAATCCTTTTTAGAAATAAGTATTTTAACTGTTTATAGCTAAACTATATATAAGATTCATATAGTTAGATGATATTGAGATGCTACATTTTAATTTGCATTCATCAATTACGTTTATGGACTAAATAAGTGACAAATCATATAAGTAAAAAAAATAGAAGGATCGAGCATAAGTTTGAAGTTATTTAGCATTTGAGGGAGAATCCAATCCAATAAATAAGAAAGTAAAGGCCCCGAGTTAAATACGCAAAACCGAAAATTTGCTGTAGAAAAAAATAGTTCGTTACTAGAAAATCGTACGTACATTTGGAAACCACTTCAGTTTCGGAAATGATTCCTCGTTTGTCTTTTCCGCCGGGTATCTAACGATTATCTCATCGACGGAATTTGACATCCCTTTACCACCATGCTTCCACCCGACCTCGACCTTTCCTGCCCGTTTGAAACCCTCGACGGCCTTGATCCGGACGACGTCCAAGCCACCGCTTACGAGCTACTCTTCACGTCATGCAGGTCGTCCCCAGGTTTTGGAGGTCGTAACGCCATTCAGTTTTACTCGTCTGATGCAAGTAATGGGGAGAATGGGGCTGGGCCTCCCGCGAAGAGTGGTCCGGGAGGGGGGACGGGAGTAGCTAGCGGAATTAAGAGGGCGCTTGGGTTGAAGATGCATAAGCGGTCTCATTCTTCGCGGAGGAGCAACTCGTGTGGGAACAATTCCTTGTCTCTGGCTAATTCTAGCCCTGGGATTGGTTTCTCTACTGTACCCGGAGGGAGGTCTAGAAGACCGTTGACGTCCGCGGAGATCATGAGACAGCAGATGAAGGTGCCTGAGGCTTGTGATAATCGGCTTCGAAAGACCCTCATGAGAACCCTTGTTGGCCAAGTAATTATTATATCATTCTTTTTTACGTTGGTATTTTATTTAAAAGCACCGACTAGCATGATACTAGATGGACAAAAAGCAGAAAGAGTTAGCAGTAATTATTATACCATGCTAACATGCATATTTACTTATTTTGAATGTTTCTTGTTTTGTTTTACAAGATGGGGAGACGCGCAGAGACGATAATTCTCCCGTTGGAGCTCCTTCGATATTTAAAGCCGACAGAGTTCGATGATTCAAACGAATATCACATGTGGCAAAAACGCCAACTCAAGATCCTTGAGGTGGGGCTCTTGCTTCACCCCTCCAACCCCTTGGACAGAAATGACAGCTTGGCTATGTGTCTTACCGACATTATTCGTAGTAGCGACGTCAAACCCATAGACACGAGTAAAAACTCGGAGACCATGAGGACCATATGTAATTGTGTTGTTTCACTGGCGTGGAGAAGCGCGGATGTTACCCCAACAGACATTTGTCACTGGGCCGATGGTTTCCCTTTAAATGTCAACCTTTATATGTCTCTCCTCCGGTCCATATTCGATTTAAAAGATGGCACGGGTGTCCTTAACGAGGTGGATGAGTTATTGGAGCTAATGAAGAAAACATGGACCACTTTGGGGTTCAGCAAATCCATGCATGACTTGTGTTTCACTTGGGTTTTGTTTCAACAATATGTTTTGACTGGCCAAGTGGAGAATGATCTACTCTGTGCCTCGTTCACCATGTTAACTGAAGTTGCTAATGGTTCAAAGAAAGTTTATGGAGAGGCTGTGTATATGGAGATGTTTTCGCAAGTGTTGACTTCAATGACCAAGTGGTGTGAGAAGCGATTGATGGATTACCATCATAGTTTTAGCAAGGGAAAGATTGAGGTGATGGAGCATATTCTTCCTTTGGTTTTCACGGCCACCCGAATCTTGGAAGAAAATGTGCCGGGGTATGGAACCAAAGGCGACGCAACTGCAGGGAATAAGGTTGATCAATACACTAGATCTTCTTTAAAGAATGCATTCGCTAAGGTAATTCATACTCCTGATCGACATTGCTATATACGCGTCTTTATTTGGGGTTGAATTGTTCATGTATGATATTAACATACAGATGGTAGGGGATGAAAATGCAATAAGCAGAAAAACGCCATTCAAACAAGTTTGCGATACACTTGTTCGATTAGCAAATGAAACGGAGGTATTGGCATTTGAAGAAAAGAGGAGTTTCAGCATGGCATTGAAGAAATGGCACCCGGTATCAGTTGGAGTGGCAGCGGTGACACTTCACTCATGCTATGGTTCTTTGTTGAAGCAGTTTTTGAAGCTTAACACTGACATTAACAATGAGATGCTCACAATCTTGCAAAGGGCGGATAAACTTGAAAAGGTTTTGGTTAACATGGTGGTTGAGGATTCCGTGGACTGCGATGACGGGGGCATGACAGTTGTTAGAGAGATGATTCTTTATGAGGTTGATTCCATTATTGTCAAGTTTTTGGGACAATCGGTTACCGGGAGGCTCAAAAGAATCAAAGATGTTCTTCACAAAGCAAAAGAAAGTGAAGTAAGTTAACATTTTTTGCTTGTAGGATAATCATGGTTGATCTCAATAACTTACCAACTCATTTGTTTCATTTTTCAACCAACCAGACATGGAATCCCAAGTCAAAATCCGAGCCTTATTCACAATCAGCAGCCGAGCTTGTGAAGCAGTCTAGAGAACTTATGGTTTCCTTTTTCGACATTCCAATTTCTATATCTGAAGATTTAGTTTTTGAATTTGCGGATGGAATTGAGAACATATTGAGAGATTATGCTACTTTTGTAGCTTCATGTGGTATGCACATAGCTATAATCTTTAAGCTTAATGTATAAATTAATTCGGTTTAACCATTTTAACAATTTTTCTTACATGATTGATCAGGTTCAAAACAAAACTATATTCCTACCCTTCCTCCCCTAACACGATGTAGCCGAGGCTCCAAGTTTATCAAGCTTTGGAAGAAGGCAACTCCTTGTGCAGCGGCAGGGATGAGCCCGTATCATTTGGGATTGGAAGATGAAGGCAATAACTCACGCCCTTTGACTAGCAGAGGAACACAACGTCTCTACATCCGACTCAACACCTTACACTACATTGTTTCCCAACTCAAATCCCTTGAAAAATGCTTCTCTCAATATTCCTCCAAAATAGTTCCTTCCCAGAAAAACAAATCGGCTAAACGTCGTCAACTTCACTTTGAGCATACTCGATCGGCAGTTATGGCCGCAACTCAACATGTGACTGAGGTTGCAGCCTACCGCCTCATTTTCCTTGATTCAAACTCGGTTCTTTATGGAAGCCTTTATGTAGGCCATGTAGTGAATGCACGAATCAGCCCGGCTCTAAGAGTACTCAAGCAGAACCTAACTCTATTGAGTGCCATTGTGACCGAACGTGCCCAACATTTAGCTATAAAAGAAGTGATGAAGGCTGCTTTTGAGGCCTACCTTATGGTTTTAATAGCTGGAGGGAGCGGGAGAGGGTTCACCAAGGCAGATCATGAGATGATTGAAGATGATTTAAAGCATTTGAAACGGGTGTTTGCGAGTTATGAAGGGGTTTTCACAGAGGATGAGGTGGAAAAGGAGGCTGCGACGGTCGAAGGAGTGGTTAAGTTAATGGGACAGCCAACCGAGCAATTGATAGAGGAGTTTACGGTGGCGGCTTGTGAAGCTAGTGGCATGGGAGTGAGTTCAGGGCAAACACTGCCTATGCCTCCAACAACGGGAAGGTGGAGTAGCAGTGACGCAAACACTATGTTGCGCGTTTTGTGCCATAGGAAAGATCGTGTAGCAAATCAGTTCTTGAAAACAACATTCCATCTAGCCAAGCGATAGCCTAAATAGAATCTTTGGGCTTGAGTTGAGCATTGTATAGTAAGTACTAACCTTTGGCCTTTGGTAGCAGACTAGGTAATTTGTGATCATGATTCATTTCTGTAATTAATTAACACAACAACAGATTAATTAATTATACATATATACTTTCTTGCCCCACATTCTTTTGTAGATGGTATTCCCATAAAAGCCCATAAATCAACACGAGTCTTTAATCGATTCAATTTGGTTTTTAAGACTAAAGCGCCGGTAACAGTTTCGTAAGTAACTGAAACTTAATGATATCTGGAAAGGGGAAAAGAGGTAATCATCTTTTGTATTACTATTTTTAATTAAATACTAGTTTATCAATTTTATTAGACTCAAAATAACTTTTGTATACTTTATTAATTATAGTTTAAAACCGTATACTCAAGTACTCTCTAATTCTCTAAACTACACCTAAGTCTACACTCTACATCTTTATGCATGTCGATGACTTGGTACATTTCATCTTATATAAAGTATATCGTGAACATTTTGGTACGTCGATTTGTGAATGCAGTTTGTGTGATTATCAAATATCTCATTAATTTGTTCATTCAATTATCTATCATACTTGTGTGTTTATTCGATCACATGAAGTCACAATCCAAAAAACCGATCATGGGAAGCCCACTATACGTGTTCTTGCATCCTTCATTACACCAATGAAATTACATGTTATAAGAAAAAAAAATCACGAAGTCCTAAGAAAGTGGGGAAGTTTTTGCAACATAGGTGGAAATGGAAAAGTGAAAACTATAAACACTCCTAGCTTCATGCAAACATATGGAATTGAAAAGTAGAACTAAGAAACAGTTGTTGAGGTCATTAGCTTGACCTTGTCTTCAATCGATCTATTAAACGAGCTAGTCTTTTTTTACTTTGGTGGTTCGGGCATGGGTTTGCCCATGGGTATCTGGAGTGGTACGTATTACTGATCAACATGAGTACCAAAACAAAGAAAGAACACCACAGTAATTTACATCATTATTTTCCTTTGAGATTGAATCTTCAAGCTAAGTTGAATCTTGAGGCCGCTTCTTGCTTAGCTACCACATGATTTGTTCTTGACTTCAGCTCTTCTTCAAGAATGATCAAAGAATCTGAGACCTCAACCTTGTATACGTAAAACTTAGTCATTACTAGAAAGAAAATGAAGTTCAACAAGTTGAGAACCGCAAAAAAAGCATAATAGTAGTCGAGATGGGAGGCGTTGAGATTGTTGAGAATCCACCCTTTGAGACCATTCCTTTTGGTCAGATGAGAAACTGTCGACAAAAGAAAGCTACTGAGGAAACTCCCTATTCCTAAACTTGTCATGGAATATGAAGTCCCAAGACTCTTCATGCTTTCCGGTGCTTGATCGTAGAAAAACTCAATCTTGGCTACCTCTAGAAACGCATCCGCCATTCCCATTAATGAAAACTGAGGAAGGAGAACGAAAATTGACAAAGGCACTTGCTTCCCACTCTCAACCACACCATGATCTTTTGCGACTCTTAGCCTATGCCTATCGGTTAAGGAAGCTACCACCATGATAATAATATGGATGACCATGCCTGTTCCCATTCTTTGGAGGAGGGTGATCCCTCTTGGGTTCTTGGTCCACTTTGCCATTATTCGAACAAAGAAGCGGTCGTAAAGCACAACTGATATAAGCATGGATATGGTCACAAATCCGGCTAAGCTGGCTGGTGGAATTTCAAAGCTGCCGATTTTTCTCTCCAAAGTTGTTCCTTGCTTAACGAAAAGCGTACTAATTTGTGCAATCATTGTGCTTGGGACAAAGGTTGCTATCAAGATGGGTATCATTCGTAGTATCTGTTTAGTTTCCTCAACGGCAGTTACTGTGCATAAAATCCAGGGAGAAGTTGCTCCTGTTCTAACACAAGCTTTGTTTAAGAACCTGTACAACCAATTAAATAATGTTTAGAAACATGAGATTATATAATGTAAGCGTGCCAATGTGAGACTAGTCCACATGGTAGAGGTGCAAACCTCTTAGGTTTTGGTTCAATCATAGGAACAGGGCAAATTTGATGTAATTTAGGAGTGACTAGGGGCATAATTAATATTTGTCGTTAAAAAGGTAAATAAAAATGAACGTAAACGTAAATAGTAATCCAACCTGAGTGTGGGAGTAGAATCAATCCTGTATTTCCCTTTCTTAGCATACTCAGTCAAGTCAAGTTCATAGAGCTCTTTGGGATCAGTCGGGACCGGTGTCCTCCATTTCCTTAGGGCAGCAAGAATGACCCTAGCCATCTTGGTGAAGGGGCTACCGGTAGGAACTTTGTGCCTATAAAAAGGTGTTCCGGCCAAGAAGATCAAGATAGATATAAGGAGGCCGAGTGTGGGGAGGCCATAACCAAGGGTCCATCCGACGTTGTCTTGTATGTAGACGAGAACCGTGTTGGCAAAGAGGGTACCAAAGAAGATGCTGAACATCCACCAGTTGAAAAAGGAGAGTTTTTGGCCCTTTTCTTTGGGGTCAAAGTCGTCAAATTGGTCAGCTCCGATGGTGGAGATGTTAGGCTTGGTGCCACCGGTTCCAACAGCAAGTGTGTAGAGGGCGCCAAAGAAGACGCCTAATTGCAAGGTTGATGCTTCTTTGCAGTCGGTCCCAGAATCACAACTGGGAGGCTTTAGCCCTGGTAGCGAAACCGCTAGCGTGAGTAAGGTCATTCCCTGTTTCAGATTTGCCACACTAGTTCATCTTGTCAACAAATTAACTATAATATTTCTTATTGTAGCCATATTATTTAGCTAGTTATAAACATACAGTTCATTACCTACCTAGTGCTCAACGAAGTAAAACGTATGATCGTAATTTCATTTTATGTTTTCTCTTTATTTGTTAAAAATCCAAGAGATGATTTACTAAGATATGATATTATCTGCTTATAGAAGATATTAAATATTTACACATATTTCAAACGAATGTGCATGTATCTTATTACAGCCATGTCCCGCAAATTATTTGCAAGTTGGCCGACATACAGATTTCTTTAGTCAAGATTTCACACGAATATAAATATGTGAGCATTAATATAAACAGTTAGGAAGTGTTGGTTTTACTTTGAAGGTTAAAATTCATATAATAAAGACCTATGGGATTTTTTTCTTTTAAACTAATATAATTTTTAAATATATAGCACACATCTTTTTTCCAGAAAACCATGGAATGACTCTAAATTCTCTACTCACCCCTTGAATAATACTAATATCCCATATAATATATAGCTTATTCTAATGGAGTTGGTACCAGGTATCGAACACGAACTCGAAACACAAAACCGAATACAAACCCAGATACGTTTGTTATTATTGAGAAACTTCACAAAACTCAGTTGTTCAGATTACAATCTTCTAAACCCCAAAGCACGGATATTTATAATCTAACCTATCACGTTTAGACAACAACTAGGATTGCTAAATAATAGGACCTGATAATTATACTAACAATTAAATCTGAGCACATTTAATTGTTTATAGTTATCTACTCCTTAAACCATGTTACTTTGCCTTACACACCAAGTAACGCACTTGAACCGAAATTCCCAACATATTCTTTCTTTAATCAATTTTTACATTTACAAGCATATATGAATATACATGAAATTGAAATAATTACACACCGTGAGGTAGATGGCTGCGGAGATGAGGAACGTCCAATAACGGCCAAGGACAGCATCCGCAAAGTAAGCACCAAGAATGGGAGTCATCCAAATGGTACCTACCCAATTGGTCACGTTGTTTGACGAGGTGACCGTCCCCTGCCGGAGCTTCTTCGTTAGGTATATGACCAAGTTGGATGATATCCCATAATACGCCATCCTCTCAAACACCTCATACACTGCATATATATAAGCAAAGCACCCATCTATATATAATCTCTTTTTCTTTATAAACAAAAAATCTAAACTTTATACATATATCATGATAGAAGTTTGTGAAGACGTACGATTAAGATCAAAAACTTTTAAGATATACAGTACATTTGGGTCTTAACTTTCCTTAAACTCTAGGTGATCGACCTTCATGAGTTGATATATGTCTATATGTGGTCTTATGATTCTATATATCTGTTTTATTTTACTTATTACTCTCCCACCACTTCTTTTGTTATATGTTTTGGTAGATCTCTAGAGCTTTATTTTTAGGTCTGGTTGTTTGTCTACAGTTTGTTATTGGTGTCGAAGTCTCTCTGAAAGTAGTCTTTCTATCCCTTGAATTAGAGGTAAGGTTTACAAGTTTGTCAAAACACCACTCTCTTTAAAACCTACTAATAGCTTTATTATTTGTGAGATTATACAAGTACCGTTGTTTTTTTATAATAATATTACAATTTGGAGCTTTAATAATACTAAGCTAGGGTGAGTTTAGACTTGGGTGAGTGTGCATGACTTGCCAGTTTCCTACTTACTCATGCACATTGTATTCTTTGTTTAATAAAACCAATAAACTTGTCGATACTCTCTCTCTCAATTCTTATCTTTTGCAACGACTTTAAGACAGACAAAGTCATCTCTTAAATACATTTCCATGTTACTTCTTAATTTCCAACACCAAATAATGTTCAATTCCACCATGGAAATGGGTCCACGAATGTCAACTATAAGCATGGTCCATGATAGTACTATAAACATGAGGTGAGTAAACCAAAACGTACATGAATTACATCCAAGCAAACAATTAAGATATCTAAGAAAGAAATCAGAGCTGTTTGAATATGTAGAATGGTCCAAAAAGGTTGGAATGAAAAAGCGTATATTAAAAATAAAAATAAAAATATAAATGCATGTTTGGCATGAAAAGTGAAAAGATAAGATAACCAGCTATAAACGTACCAACAACGAATGAACAGGCAGTCCAGCCACCGCGTTTTGATCGAAGGACGGGGTTCCCTCGTAGATCCACCGTGCCGTCTTCGGTGTATCCTCGGCCACCGTGGCCGTTTTCTTCAACCTCCATCTCACCTTTTCTTCTCTCATTCAACATCATGTTCATCTATCTATATATCTTAAGTTAGATATTTAATCTAATATCCTCTTTTCCAGCTGCTGTGCTCTCACATGTGCATATATATGCATCCAAACTATACCTTCGCTTTCGATATGTGGACCCAAGCTCATCTTATTCAACTCACGCTTTGCAGTCAATATAAGATATATATTCTTTTAATATATAATATAGTCGCAATCTTACAAAACTAAAACCAATAAATAACATTTGAAGGAAAAGGTACATTTTAAAGAAAAAAATGTATATAAATGATACATTTAAAAGCAATAAATAAAAAGATTCATAGTGTTTCATTAGTCTAGTTTATAGGCTCTTTCTTTTAAACAAATTTTTTAAAAATAATCCAAATAAGATCAATCACCCATACATGTATTTCAGACTGTAGTTCAATAGCCTACAAATTCCCGTCCAAAACCACATATGGCGTAAACATATTTGTGATTAAATCCAGTACTAACGTGTCATAATATTAGCGATTGATTAACAATCATTAACATAAGTCGCATAAAATTAGTCCCATATTATCAGCAATCAATCATTATCTGTGCTATAGAAAAACCTTTAGAAATGCCATAGGTTAATCTATAGCAACGGCTCGTAGAGTAACAACATTTTGGACCTTTAGTGGCTACTGTTAGGCTACGACCTTTTCCATTTTCCTCTATATAGCTCATACATATGTTTCTTTCTCACAGGTTCATATCCATTTTTGCAAATTAGGAGAGATTAAACCTACGAAAGAAACATATAATAAAATCCAACTATGGGAGTCTGAGTATCCTTTTTTGCAAAACTAGGAGAGATTAAACATGCTATTGGTAATTTCGGATCGTGCTCACAAACTAGTGAATATGGAACGACTTAAGTTGATAAGTTGGTTTAGTTTCCTAATTGTAATATGATTATTATGGTAATCACTTGGTCACAAAATTAGGGTTAGATTATAAATATAGGGCTTGGTTATAGGCTTTAAATGTATGATCAATAGAGAATTATTATATCGAGTTTTTGAGTCAGTATTCTCTTGTAATAAAAAATGTTTGATCGATCCTGTGCCTTGAAGTGGTATCAGAGCTTGGTGCGTGGTCCAAGCTTGGGGTACCCGGGATTGATATCAAGATCCAGCCGCCGCATGGAAGCCTGTCGCTGTCGTGAATAGATCTAGGGCAGATCGTTTTTGACAAGGAGAGATCTACAAAGTGATATCTAGGGTCAACCGATCAGAGACGGCAAGTAAGATCTAAGGACAGCCGGTCGATTGCATCAAGAAGTTGCGCCAGATCTTGTTTATTAATTCCGGGAACCGCCTAACCACAGCCAAGTCATATTTGTTGCCCAAGATAGAGGTGCACAAAAAACCCGAACCCAGAACCGGACCCGAAAAAAATACCCGGAACCGGTGTTTTTAATACCCGGGTTTTTGATACCAGAACTCGTACCCGACCCTACCCGTAAGGTACGAATAGGGTATACATTTCAGTACCAAAACCCGTATCCCAGAACCGGACCCGGTTTATACCCGATAATACCCGAAAATCGGAACAGGTTCCATACCCGGAACTGGGTTTCTCCAATACCCGAAACTGGGTTTTTCAAATACCCGATTTATATTCGAAATTACCCTTAAAATACCCGAAAATACCCCTAAAAATGCAACCTTTTAAAAAATCCAATCTATACCCGAAAAATACCCAGAAAAAACCTGAAATAACCCAAAAAAAAACCTGAAAATAGGGTTTATTCAATACCCGGAAATAGGGTATTCAAATACCCGGTTTTAGAATACCCGGTTCTATACCCGACCCGAACCCGATGTATAGGGTATGATTTTTAGAGACAATACCTGGACCCGTACCCGACCCGGGTAATGTCAATACCCGGTCATACCTGAACCCGGTTCTATACCCGAATCCGGGTATTTGAAAAACCCGATTTGTGCACCTCTAGCCCACGATAGAGACAAGAAGACTGGATCAAGAACACAAGACGATGGATGGCTAATGTACAAGAAAAATCGAGTTACAGTTACGGTTCTGAAATTACGTGGGTGATTGTTGGTAATTTCGGACCGTGTTCACAAGTTAGTGAATTTGGAAAGACCTAAGTTAACAAATTGGTTAAGTTTGTTTAGTTTTCTAATTGTAATATGATTACTGCGGTAATGTCTTGGTCACAAAATTGGGTTTGAATATAAATATAGAGCTTGGTTAGAGGCTTTAGATGCGTGATCAATAGAGAATTATTGTAACGAGTTTTTGAGTCAGTTTTCTCTTACCATAATAAAGTGTTTAATCGATCCCGTGCCTTGACCTACGAGAGAGAAAGAACACATAGTGTGAATGAGAGGAAAAACGAAAATTTAATCTCACTGTTATACTAGCACGAGCACGGACTGAAACTGTAACTTGGATGTAAAGAAGACTTTAGGAGTAAAATTAGGACTTTAAATAAAAAGTTCCTGTTGACAATATGACTCGTCTTCCTTGTGGATGACAACGACTAATTAATTGGTGTTTATTTTTCAAATTGCGTGACTGACTTTGGATTTACAAGTGTGTCTTAAGAATCGAATAGTCAGTTGATATATTTCAACAAGATTGTTTTTGCTTTTTATATATCAACTTTGAAAGTTAAATTGGAAAACGGGTACGTAATTTCTTATGGATGCCACGCGATCATATCCGGCCAAAGATTTATTTTCCATCAAAGAATATATTGTAATAACCAAAATGACCGGTAATCCATCTACGTTGACTAAAGATAAATGTATAATCTCTTCTACACTACTAACGTAAGTGACCATTATTTCGCCAAGACCATTAATTATACACACACATATATATATAATTTAAAACTTTGGTGCCGCTATACCCCTATTGGGCCAAGTGGCGGCACCAAAGTGGTCCATTATTTTGTTTTTATGTTTTTTTTCCAAATTTTATAATTAAACGGTTAATCGTCTTAACTCACAGATGAAACGCTCAGGATGGACAACTTTAGGTTTTTACCGACGCTCGGGTTTACTGGCCTTTTTGTTTACTTTTGGTATCGTAACAAACGTAATGGAAATCGACCAAATTCACGTTGACTCACCGTCACAATGCCCGATAACACTTAGGTTTTATCAACGCCCGAGTTTTACCAACTAATTGTTGTATCACCCGAGTCCCGATACCGACAACACTCGGGTTTTACCGACCAAACAAATGTCGTTTTTTTTATTTTAATATTTTATATGTTTATTAACCGAACCCATAGTAATGCACAACTGCAACATGACATAAACATATTCGACCTGCTCGGCCCGTTATCTGACCTGCCCGGCGCAACGCACATGGTAAAAAAACTAGTTACATTATATTAACAAGGGAAAGCTTATGCAGGTGGAGCTAATTTAAAGTTTACATTAGATGAAAGTATATAGCAAATGCTAGATATTTTAGTGTAATTGGATTTATTTGTCAACCAATCTAAATCATAATATGCATCAAACAAGTTAGGAGGCGTGGGGTGCACACTAGCTTGTTTGAGTTTGTTGTAATCTTAGGGGTGAAGGCCCTAAGCAATGTGGTTTCAAGGAGGCACCCTTGGTACGTAGCAAGGTCCAAGAGTGTAAGGCCCCGAACCCGGTAGCCTTACTTTAGCGTCGGATTTACTCATGAACACAGTTCTTACAAATCAGAGTTCATTAAAACTTTCGCGGAATATAAAAACTTTCATAAAACATCTCATAACAAAACACGTCTTGTCTTAAAACATCATTTTGTCTTTCAAAATAAACGAAACATTAAACTTAAACGTCTTGAGTCTTCCGATGCCAGCCTCTTATTCAGTGCCACGTGTCTCCTCAAGCGAGCTGCCTCATCCTACTCACCTGCGTGCATACTAAAAGTCAGCTACGCTGAGTGAGTTCTAGTTAATCAGACGCCATACAATACATATACATACATACATATCCGAAGATACATATCCATACTTAACTAGTTACCCTTCTGTTCTACATACATACTTACTACCATACACACATTCATATCTACAATCACTAACCTCAGTCTACCGAGAGTATTTCAAAGTCTGCCGTCTATACCTGTACTCAAGGTCGTGAACACGTAAAAGGTCCGCAGTCCTTACCTATGTTCACCGTTCATGGTACATGCAAGGTCCGCAGTCATTCCCTATACCATCCTACATCCACAACACGTACAAGGTCCGCAGTCCTTCCCTATGTTGCAACCTAATTCATAGCACGTACGAGGTCCACAGTCCTCCCCTATGCTACCACAATACAAATACATAGCACGTACGAGGTCCGCAG
This sequence comes from Bidens hawaiensis, assembly GCF_021521415.1. Classification (NCBI taxonomy): domain Eukaryota; kingdom Viridiplantae; phylum Streptophyta; class Magnoliopsida; order Asterales; family Asteraceae; genus Bidens; species Bidens hawaiensis. Next base: position 67,786 of record NW_027493485.1, on the reverse strand, counting down.
TCCTCCCCTATGCTACCACAATACAAATACATAGCACGTACGAGGTCCGCAGTCCTCCCCTATGCTACCACCTAATTCATTGCACGTACGAGGTCCACAGTCCTCCCCTATGCTACCACAATACAAATACATAGCACGTACGAGGTCCGCAGTCCTCCCCTATGCTACCACAATACAAATACATAGCACGTACGAGGTCCGCAGTCCTCCCCTATGCTACCACCTAATTCATAGCACGTACGAGGTCCGCAGTCCTCCCCTATGCTACCACAATACAAATACATAGCACGCACGAGGTCCGCAGTCCTCCCCTATGCTACCACAATACAAATACAGCACGTATAAGGTCCACAGTCCTTTCCTATGCTGATGCCTATCTATAATACGTATAAGGTCCGCAGTCCTTAACTACGTCGTCGTCTATTATCTGTAACACGTATAAGGCCCACCGTCCCTATCTACGTTTACGTCTATCATCTACATTACGTATAAGGCCCGCAGTCCTTAACTACGCCATCACCAGCCGAGTCTATGTCCGACAGAAGCTAGAGGGATTTGCCATCCTAACTTACTATGTCGAACGTAGAACTCATATACCATTCGTGTACCTGTATACACATACCTCACATATACAATAATTACATTATAGCATAAGAACACTCTAGGCGTTCTTTACATCATTCATTTAACAACCATACCCCTTGTCGTTACGTGCAATATCCGAAGATCGTTCACGCCCCGACAAGTATTCATTTGTAATGTTCATACATCTTCGACATAAAATATTCGTACCTTTATTTTCAACCTGACAGTACGCGCAATATCCGAATATCGTTCGCATACCGACAATCAATCATTCATATCCATCACATATATCACATATGGCATACACTTATCGCTTAGGATAAATGTATTAACAACACATCGAGTATGCACACAGCCCCGAAAACATAACAAGGAATGGGGCTAGAAACTCACTTGAACTCTGCTTCTTCCTCCGATAGTTGTAAATCCCTTCTTTAACTGAGCTCGGCTGACTGTATAAGTTACACGTATCAATACTCGCCTGATTCAATCTGGTGGCCTAGTATTAGATTACTTTTACTTATCGTTTAATTTATTTTCTAATCGAACTTGACTTTAGGCGAAGTTAAACCTTAGGCGAACTTAACTTTAGGCGAAGTTAAACCTTAGGCGAACTTAGCTTTAGGCGAAGTTAAACCTTCGGCGAACTTAGCTTTGCAGGCGAAGTTGTCATCAGACGAACTTAGCTTTTAGGCGAAGTTGTCATCAGGCGAACTTAGCTTTTAGGCGAAGTAGCTTTTAGGCGAAGTTGTCATCAGGCGAACTTAGCTTTGCAGGCGAAGTTCATCAGGCGAACTTAGCTTGCAGGCGAAGTTGTCGGCTGCAGCTACTGTTCGTCCTTAATCATCTTTGTTTCTTAACCAAATAACTCGATTTAGGTATCCACGGAATCGTCTGACCAGCGCCTACAAACCCCAACCATCAAATCGGCCTAACATCGATGTTTAAGGGGTGCGATTTAGGCATATAGGTTACGGGTTCTTTTATCAATCGATTAACCTATCAAATCTTAACCATTTTCAGTAAGTTTAACTTTGTTGGATTCGTTTTTACCATACAAACATAGATCTATCATTTCTATACTAATCCAAACCTAAACGAACAAGTTCTCGATATAAACGTACCGTAAATGAGTCGAACTACGAACACGAGCTGGTTTTGTTGCTTTGGTTCGTCACGACGATCTAGCACCAACGAGCTCGGGTCCTCGCCTTTGGATCTTGGTTCGGGTTGTGTGTTTTGGAGTGTGTAGAGATTAGGATGGATAAATGGATGGAATGGAAAGGATTGGGGTTTAAGGGGGTATTTATACTCCCTTAAGCCCATGGACCGAAGACCCATATTTCCTTTTGGTCCATATCTAATCCCATCTAATTATCCTACTAAGTCTTCATATTTTGCTATTATTATTATCGTTCCACTAACTCGTTTATTTCACCCGACAAAATAATATATTAAATATTACTTTAGAAATTTCGAGATGTTACAAAGAGGCAGCAGCCTCGATCTGGCAAGGTCCAAGTTGGCGCTTCATTAAAATCCTAAGTAAAAAACGAGCTCACATGGAAGCAATCATGGATTTAAAATGAAAACTACCTAAGGCGTTTTCCAACCCTAATATTCATATACGACATATAGATAATTTGGTCAGGCTCTCTGGTTCAGTGTTCTCACACAAATCCATACGTAGTTCTTGTCAATTAAATTACTGGGGTTTATCCAATTTCCAGGAGAACCACCGAAACATTTTATCTGAAAGTCTACTCATGACTCCCAATTAACCAAGTGTTTTATCAAGAATTTTCCCACAGAAAACATTGAATTAGCATGAGTCGGTAGGTTTTTTAACTTCTAAGCATTTACAGCATGAAGTTGTTGTTAACCTACCAGTCCACATGAATCACATGCATAATAAATCAACTGTGGTTTGAATAGCCAGAAAACTTGTTAATTATTGTCCTGCTTCCAATCATGTCAAGTGTGAACTATTTGATCACATTTTTATTTTGATCGTTTTCAGACGACTTTGAATATTACTATGGGTCTATTATAAACTGTAGGCGACACCTCGAGAGTTTTTAAAAAATGGATCATTTACTATCCATCTTTATCAAGCTTGCTCATAAACCGACGAAAGTTATTTTAGTTTATTGTTGTTTATAATTGGACTATTGGTTTTTATTGGTCCCAAATATTTCATTTTTGCCGGCGATGGTCCCAACTATCACTTTAACTGCCAACGGTCCCAACTTTCACACATGTGTCTGCCACCAGTCCACGACTAACCGAGTACTAACTCCGTTATGTCTTAGATGACGTGTCCATCCTACGTGTTAAAAAACCTTGACGTGGCTGCCTGCGTGTATATTAATAACAAAAAACCCAATTTATATGTGTTGATTGGCAGCCTCACCAAACTCTCCGACCGAGACACCCTCTCCGTCGCCTCAACTGAACTCGAATCCATCGGCTGTCGAGGGCGATGGTGGAGTCGGCCATGGAAGGCGGCGATGGCGTTGACTGTGGAAGGCGGTGAGATCTGGGTTTGGTTTTGATGGTTAGGTCACGGAGCCTGAGGCCGCCGGAGAATGAGAGAGTTGGTGAATTGACGGAATGGATTTGTGGGTATCGAGATTGAAATGTGACCGGATATTTTTGAAGAGTGGTGGTGGCAGAAGCGACGATGACAGCAGCGGCAGCGGCGACGGCCATATGGTGAGGGGTGTTTGGGGATGAATAAAATTGGAGTTTGGAAGCATTTTGTGAAGGAGGAGATAATAGGGTGGACATGTAGCTACTGATTCCAGCAGCCGGAGAGCAACGCCGGGAAACGGGGGGCCTGGGACTGGAGACAAAACAGAAAAGAGAAAAGGAAATTGGTTTTTTGTTATTAATATACCCGCAGGCAGCCACGTCAAGGTTTTTTAACACGTAGGATGGACACGTCATCTAAAACATAACGGATTAAGTACTCGGTTAGTCGTGGACTGGTGGCAGACACATGTGTGAAAGTTGGGACCGTTGGCAGTTAAAGTGATAGTTGGGACCAGCGCCGGCAAAAATGAAATACTTGGGACCAATAAAAACCAATAGTCCTTTATAATTATATAACGTAGAATATTGTTCATGTAACTATCAAATATAGTCATGAAAGCAACATTCAAAATATAAGCAAATAAAGCTTTATTATTAGTTTCTTAAATTCAAGCTGGTAAATAGTTACTAGGTATTTCTTTAATTTAGCGGTTGTAATAAAGAAATTAAACTAGGATTCTGCATAAATTCGGTTCTGTTGCAAATTGCGATGGAACTAAGTGAGTACGTGAGCAGAGCCAAGTGAAACCTTATAAATTCGCTTACACCCCTAGATGGCAGGAGCCAGTAAATCAGTAACTCACAAGTCCGGCCGGCTGTAGTTTTATGATAGATTTAGTCTGTCTTTATTAATTCACAAGTCCATCCTAGATTTCTCATTTTGTGGTGGTGGGTGGGGGCCTATTGGCCTACTGTTGAAAGTTGAGTTTTAGCCTTTAGGATCGTGTGGAGTCAAATGCATTTATGGTGATATTTCAATCAACGAGTTTGATGGGCATGGCATGGACCAGCTTTGTAATTAAGCTGACCAATAACAGTTGACCCAACTTTTGTTGTTTTCGTTTTAAGTTTGATAGAAGACATTCTTGAATTATATATCTTATATCCATAAGAAACAAGCTTGGATCCAGGAATCCTGAAACATAAGATAACATATTTATTATCATGCCGAACATGAAAGTTTATATATATATCTTTCAACAGGATAAATACAATATATATATATATATATATATGGTAAGGTTAAATGAAAACCCACTTGAGTTGTGAAAACTCTAGAAACTCATTCTCAATCACATGCTTTTAATTAAAGTTTAAATCTTGTGGTCCACAATTAAAGTGAATAAAAAATGTAAATATAAATATAACTTTTTCTCTCTTCTGAAAACATATATAAAAATTAGTAAAAAAATATTAAAAAATAGCAAAACATTTTTTTTGATGTTTCGATGTTTTGTATTAAATGTTACAACATATATTACATGTAACAAAAAAAAAACGATGTTACATAGGGTTTTCACAACTCAAGTGGATTTTCATTTTTTACTTTGCCTATATATATATATAATTTGAGAACGTTGTTGAGTTTTAAGAAATTAAGGATTTCATCTTAACCACACATTTAATTAAATAGATTAGATTATGTGGTTGAGATTAAATGTGATTAAAAAATTAAAGTAAGAGTGAGAATAAAGATGTATAGTGATTACACTAATTTAAACGTCTGTTACACCTATGTGATAAGTTGACTCGGTGCATTAAAAATTCTTTAATTTTTTTACGTACATGTAACCTACATATATTACTTATATGCAAAAAAAATTGTTACATTGAGTTCCTTCGAATTCTTAAAGCTCAAAGTGGTTCTCAAAAGAAAACTCCTATATATATATATATATATATATATATATATATCTCAACAGGATGAATACACTACTAGAAAATTCGCTTTCAATCACGAAAACTTCACATACGAAAGCGCCTGCCAAATTTTGCAATATTATTCAGGAGTGTTACTTATTTTAATTATCTTTTAAGTATTTAGTTTTTGAATGAGGGCCGTTGGGCCTATTTGTTATGTTGGTTGAGTCTTTTGCTTAGATCCGTTGAAGTTGTTATCTTTTATCTATTTATTGAGGCTTATCACTCTCAAGTGGTAATTCACTCTTGAAAATAATAAAAAAAACCTAAGAATTTTGGCTGCAATCTTGTTCTACAATTGTTCTTATACCAACATAAGTGGTATTAGAGAAAAGGTTAAGTATGTGCTCACCATATCATCCTTATTCCAGTGTTCAAAGGCGCAGGTTATGAACACTGGAGCATCTGAATCAAGACGATCCTAAGATCCTGAGATCTTTAGGACGTGGTGGAGTCCGGTGTTGATGAAAAAGATAATAATAGTCTAAAGAAGGATGCTTATGCTATGACCATCATTCAACAAGCCATACATTGTCACACCCCAACCTATAGCAGAATGCCGGGGCGCGAACTGTTGGTTCACAACTCACTAGGCACTAACATACAATATTAGTGACAATATCTAGTTATTTTATTAAATTCGAATCAAGTACACAATATTCAAATGAAATTACAAATAAACGAATAAATATACTCTTGTTTATTTTAATATCCTAAAAGCCAAATAAGCTAGGTTCTTCAATAACTTCAACCATCCAAGATAAATATCTTGCAATATGCGTAAGAATATGTTTGTCAAAATCACATATTGAGTAAGTGATAACCAGATTTTGATAATAAATATATTATATATGAAATATGAAAATCAATATCATGAGTATCAATAATCAAATGAAAGCAAGTAACTGGTGTCATTTGGCCATGACTCACGAGCACGGTCGATGGCTACTAAGACGAAATAAATATAAATAATTGTGTCGTTTGGCCAGGACTCATGAACACGGTCTTTGGTTACTAAGGCGTATGATTATACTTTAATGTGATTATGATTGACCTATCCAAATACAATAAAGTAAGCAATTAAGCAAATATCATATAATATTCAATTGATCAACAACACAATATTTGAGATTTGTAAGTGATGTAAATAAGATATATAAAAATATTATAAGGTACACATAAGGTTTAAAATCTGTAAAATAGGGGAGTGATTACTCACCTTGACGATTAAGCGAATAAACCGAGAGAAATAATAAACGAGCCAAGTCAACGCGATGAGTAATCTGACATAAACAAACATGAGACTTATAAAAAATAAAATAGAGTCAAAATTGAGAATATAGCTCTGGAATCAATCAAAACGGATGTATAGAACTTTAGTTATAAGATTTTCAGTAAATAAGCGAGCTGGTGCTGACCAGAATCCAAACTGTGAGTAGGGAGTTGGGTTTTGGTCAGTACACTAAAAATCTCAAAATAAACATAAAAGTCTTCTGGCTCGAAAGCTAATTCTGATACGAAGATATAGTAAATGAAAAATCACTAAAATTGACTTTTATGCCCTTAAGTGGGTCGGAAAGCAATTGACCGACAAAATCTCATCAATCAGTAAAACTGATTGAGGGCTTTTGTTATTTAGATAAAAACCAACGTTTTTTATGAAGACAAGTTACCCTGGAACATAAAGGAGAGATGGGAAAAGACGAGTTAACGAGTCTTGAACACCAAAGTCAAACCGTAGATGAAAGAACTTGAAAATCTTTATGAAATTGATAAAGGAGAATGGGTATTTCAATATTAGGAGATGGTGGCTGATGTTTAAATAGTTTTTAGGTTTAGAACATGTCTTAATTAAATATTAAAGGTTAAAACCTGTATGTTAGGTATACTAACTCAAAGATTCCTGCTTAGACATCAAGAAAACGAATTGGGATCTGTTATAACATTTCTTGGAGCTTAAGTTTCGTTAAATTAATCCAAAATAGGAAAGATTTGGCAAAATTAGTCCATGTACTTCCATAAACGCGATTTTTAGCCGTTTTAAGCGATTTTAAAAGTTTCTAAGAGTTGTTTGACTACTTTGAAAGTTAAGAGGATATAAAATAATTTTAAAAAGGTTAAATACTAATAAGTACAAACTTTAACTAGTTCGAAAGATCAGAATTACATTCCCGAATCGGGTTAGACATAAACGAATACATATACGAAAAATTCGAGATGTTACATACATGAGCAACTCTTCTCACGAATTGTTGCTGCAAAGAGTGCCTAGAAAACATGGGATATCCTAAAAATGGAATTTTAAGGTGATTCCCAGGTGCAATCCATCAAGCTTCAAGGCTTGCACAAGGATTTTGAAAATCTTTGCATGAATGAAGATGAGTCTTTTGGAGAGTATTTTTCACATGTTATGGAGATTGTTAGTCTAAGAAGGTTGTTTGGTGAAGACATCACGGATCAATCCATAGTGGAGAAGGTGTTACGGAGTCTTACTTTCAGGTTTGATTATCTTGTGCCTTCAATTGAAGTGTCTCACAACCTGGAAACTCTATCTCCTGTCAAGTTGATGGGGTCTCTACATTCTCATGAAGAAAGAATTAACAGAAGGATGCCTGTGAAACAAAAAAAAAATTGTTGAACAAGCATTACAAGTGATGCTTGAGAAGACTCAAATAGGGTCTCAATTAGGGCCATCCAAACCGCTCGACGCTTGAACTCGCTCTCAGCTCGCTCGGAATAGTTTTTTCGCTCGATTGTAAATGAGCCGCTCTGCTCGGTTCGGTTTGTAAACGAGCCAAGCAACGAGCAAAGGTCTGCTCGATTTGGTTCGGCTCGAATATTTTTAATTTATTTTATATATAATTATATATGAACAAACATATAAATATATAGACAACACACATAATTTATAAGTATACAATTTTTTAAACCTTCTAAAATTTTCCTATTTCTTCAATTTTATAGTTTTATTAGTTCGATTCGAGTTTTCAGAATACTAAAAGTTTGTTTACATGTTCATTATATCTCACTTCAAACTTCTTTCTTCTAAAAATTTACAACCTATTATACGTTTGTCTAAAAACTACTAATTTGTTTACAAAATACATTATTTACAGTGTTTCTTATTGAAAATTTTAAAGTGACAAAGAAATAAAAAATGCTCGAAATCGCTCGATGTTCGATCGAAAAATGCTTGGTTCGATTTTGGATCGTTTCCTTTTTTGCTCGGTTCGAATTTCAGCCGTTCGGTTCGTTCGGTTGTAAACGAGCCAAGCAACGAGCAAGCCTTCGCTCGGTTCGGCTCAGCTCGTGAACAGCCCTAGCCTCAATCCAATAGTGGATCAAGAGGGTAAGGCCGTGGATTCTTCAGAGGAAGAGGACGTGGAAAAAGCTTTGATAAAAAGAAGGTTCCCCAGTGTACCATATGCAACAAATTTGGGCACTTCAGAAAACATTGTTGGTATAATAAAGAACAACACATTAATGTTGCGACCGATGATGAAGAAGTAAAAGACAATACGAAGGAGGAGTTGAGTCTGTTCATGGCGCTTATTCCTGAACCTCAAATGTCATTGATGTTTAACTCATCACAACCTGGTAACAAAACTCGTATTTGGTTTTTAGACTCTGGTTGCTCTAATCACATGATTGGATTTAAAGAAAGTTTTGCTAAGATGAATGAAAACTTTAAGTTAAGTGTTCATCTTGGTGATAAGAATGAGATTCGGGTTGGGAAAAGGGACGGTTAAGGTTGAATAGGAATATGGAAGTTACAAACTTCTGGAAATGTTTGTTTTGTTCCCAAGCTTGAGTTTAATTTGCTCAGCGTGGGCCAACTAACGAGAAAGGGCTATTCATTGTTATTTGATGATAACAAATGTGTTATCACATGTAAAGCATCAAAGATGGTTCTCATGACGGTTTCTGTTGCCAGCAACAATATGTTTTTGGTTGATGCATCCAAACCGGAAGCAAATCAGAAAGAAGGAGCTAAAAGTCAAAAGTCTATACACAAAGATGAATCAACAACAAGACTTTGGCATTAAGGTACAATCACTACAACACATTCGGTTTAAAACTATTGCATGACAAAAGGATGTGTACTTGCGAATATATGAAATAAAATAATTATATTGTCACTTTTAATAGTGTTACGAGCTTATAAGTAATCTGTACATTGCACCCGGGCGTATTTTGCTTAAAACCAAGGGTGTTACATGAACGGTGACTAGCTCGTTAAGACGAGTAGTTCGAATTTTACTCGGTTTTTACCCGAAACTTGGTTTAAGCCAAGATTTGTTCCAACACTTCCAAAATCTTAAGTAATATGAGAAATATAAAGTAAAACATTTGAACATTGACTAACTTGTCAAAAAAAAGTGTTCAGTTTTACTCGGTTTTTACCCGAAACTTGGGTTCAAGCCAAGATTTTTTCTACACTTCCATACCAACCAAATATAAGTAAAATATAAAGAAAAACTTAGATCTAAAGGGTATGATGCAACATGGTTGCTTAAAAGTTAACTAAAGTACTTAAACGCGTGTTTGGTTTGGTTCGATCCTTGACTCGGTATGAAACTGAGGATGGTTATCACATATCCAACACCATATAACTAAAATATAAAGGAAAACTCAGATTTAGAATGCTTCATGCAATATAGTTGGTTAAAAGTTAATTAAAGTGTTTAAATGAGTGTTCGGTTTTGGATCGGTCCTTGACTCGGTATGAGACCAAGGATGGTTACCACATGTCCAAAACCATAGAACTAAAATAAAGTAAAATTTCTAGATCTAAACTCAAACAAGAAAGTTAAGTGAGTAAACTTCCTGAAAACGATCAAACGGACCAAAAATGCATAAATATGTGCCCGAATGTCCAAAGACCTTAAATAAAGATGACAATGGTTTTCTTAACATAAAATAACTTAGAAAAACTAAAAACATCAAAAACATATACCCAAAATGGATTGAAATGCAAGATTCGGTTTCGTTGACTTTTAAAGTCAAACTTAAGCAAAACTAGCTAGAACAATTTGCAAGTTCAAACAATTTGGGAAAAAAGCAGGAGAAAATAGCTGAGATTGAGGGGGTATTTATGGGGAAAGATTTGGGTTTGAAGGATTGGATAATGCTTTTGTTCGATGGATACGCCGGTACACTTTCATGCTTTTACTTAAAATGATTTTTGATTTAAATAAATTACTTCCAGAGATAAAAATATGTTTGGAGGGTTTTAGAATAACTATGGGTTGAGTCTTGGTCAATTTGGATGGTTAAAACACGAGTTCAGGCTGTAAGGCCCCGTCACCGGTAACCCTACTTTCGTGTTGGATTTACTCATAAACGCAGTTCTAAATATCAGAGTTAATTAAAACATTTGCGGAATTTTAAAAACTTTCATAAAACATTTCATAACAAAACACGTCTTGTCTTAAAACATCATTTCGTCTTTCAAAATAAACGAAACATTAAACTTAAACGTCTTGAGACTTTCGATGCCAGCCTCTTATTCAGTGCCACGTGTCTCCTCAAGCGAGCTGCCTCATCCTACTCACCTGCGTGCATACTAAAAGTCAGCTACGCTGAGTGAGTTCTAGTTAATCATACACTATACAATACACATAAACTTATATTCTTTCATTCATACTTTCATTCATACCTTCATTCATACTTTCATTCATACTTTCATACTTTCATACTTTCATTCATATTTTCTTTACATACATAATCCTACGTTTTAAAGAGCCTTTCGCCCTATAACCTCACAGATATTATAAGGGTCTGGTCCCTAACATCACAGATATTATAAGGGTCTGCTCCCTAACATCACAGATATTATAAGGGTCTGGTCCCTAACATCAAAGATATTATAAGGGTCTGGTCCCTAACATCACAGATATTATAAGGGTCTGGTCCCTAACATCACAGATATTATAAGGGTCTGGTCCCTAACATCACAGATATTATAAGGGTCTGGTCCCTCTTTCCTCGAATATTAGTAGGGTTCGGTTCCCTAGTTCTCGAATATTAGTAGGGTTCGATTCCCTCTTCGTTACCATACAACCATACATCATACCTCGAGTATTATTAGGGCTCGGTACCCTTTTCGTAACCATACAACCGTCTTTTCCTTCTTTTATTAACTTTATTACATTCATACACATAAGCATACATATCATACTTACCTTATACATAGCGTTACAACCTGACGGTACGTGCAATATCCGAAGATCGTTCACGTACCATCAAGCAATCATTCATACATATCACATCATTCATATAAGGCATACACTTATCTCTTAGGATAAGCGTATTAACAAACATATCGAGTATGCACACAGCCCCGAAAGCATGACACATAAATGGGGCTAGAACTCACCTGAACACGGTTACGTTCACCGTTAATCGTAATCCCTTTCTTCAGTTGTGCACGGCTGACTGTATAACAAGTTTACATATTAATTAACTATCACTACTCATATCATCTTTCTAGTCTTAATTACTACCCACAACGAACGGGGGTCCGGGGGCAGCGCCCCTGGCAGCAGGGTCTAGGGGCGGCAGCCCCTAGCAGGGTCCAAGGGGCAGAGCCCCTGGCTGGGGTCGAGCTGCCAGGTCAGCTTGGAAAAATTTTATTAACATTAACTGTCTTAACACATTTTTCATTAGGTTTTTTTTTTAATTTATTTTCTAATCGAACTTGACTTTAGGCGAAGTTAAACCTTAGGCGAACTTAGCTTTAGGCGAAGTTAATCCTTAGGCGAACTTAGCTTTAGGCGAAGTTAATTCTTAGGCGAACTTAGATTTAGGCGAAGTTAATCCTTAGGCGAACTTAGCTTTAGGCGAAGTAAATCCTTAGGCGAACTTAGCTTTAGGCAAAGTTACCAGTTAGGCGAACTTGGCCGTAAGCGAAGTTAAGCTTTGAAGGCGAAGTTATCGCTTTGAAGGCGAAGTTATCGCTTTGAATGCGAAGTTGCCCAGTCGCAGGCGAAGTTGCCCAGTTCAGCCGCGGGTTTGGTTTTCATCAAGCATTTTGGCGATTTTAACACCCTTGTTATGGTTCAACATCATCCACTACGCTCCCCAACCGTTTTCGGTCGTTTATATACCCCGTGTATACTATAAAGCTTGGATCTTTAAACTTTACAGATCAAGAACATACCTTTTTGTGCTCGTTTGGATCTCGTTTAACTTGTTTAATCACAACTAATCGTTCTCTCTCTCTCGGATCTTGTTCGTTCTTCTCTCGGCCGCCGGCCGTATGGCGGTGATGTGGTGTGTGTGTTTTGGAGTGTGTTAGAGAATAAGATGGAATGAGTGATGGTTTAGGGTTTAGGGGATATTTATATCCCTTAAAGCCCATGGACCTAAGGCCCATTCTCATTTAACCCATCTCAATTAATCTAAGTCCATGATCCGCTCCTTACACGATATTAATTAATCAATAACGCGAAATCACTAAACATAACTTTCTTTATTCAACATTAAAATTTTAGGATGTTACACAGGCCTTAAACGAGCTTAAACGAACCAAAAACAAACCAAAACTAGTTGCTGATTGATCAGACAAGTGGGTTGCGCCATGCTTCGGGCTGAGGCCTACCCTACACTCCGCGCGGAGTAGTGGTCTTTGGCCAAACTTTGATTTTTGACAGTTTTAGTCCCTATAGTTCGTTTTAGGTCATTTTGAGCATAAAATAAAAGTTTTAAACACCGTTAAAGACTTTGGAACCAAACGAAAAGTATGAAACATGATTACAATATAAAATTCATTATTTTATTAATATCAAAGATCCGAAAACAAAACAGGTCGGGTTTACAACACAAATACGAATACAAAACGACCGGAAAGTGACAAATGTCACACCAAGATATTTAATTTCAGTGGAACCCAATTATTCCACTTCATAACGAAGTGGTGTGTGACATTTGGAGACATGGAACAACAAGGACTTCATAGAGGCTACTGAAAACTTTCCCGAAGGGTCATTGGCCCACTTCATCGATCTGGGTTCTTGCCAAAAACGTGTTGGTTTAGCAAACTCAAGCAAACCGAGAGCTCCCTGTTTTCAAGTGCCCTTTTATAGATTTTACACAAAACTTATTTATGATATGCAATTATCTTTCCACATAAGCATATATTTTATTTAGAATAAAGAAGAAAAAATCATTTACTTCAAACGACGATGTCTCCTGATCTAGTAGGAATTAACCTTATATGTGCTTCTTTTATTGGAGGCCGAGGGTTCAAACCTTGTGATAAACGGATTATATGGATTTAAAACTAAAATATATAGTTGTTAAAAACATAAATGTTATATATGACACGGGCGATACAATTTGTTACATCAAGTTGTTAATTTAAGTAATATTATTAAAATTATAATCTTTAGTATTTTCAAGGGTTAAAATGAGAAGAAAGAAACTTATAATGCTGGTTGAAATTGAACTTGTACTTATGACCCGCACGTTGTGATGGATCCGTTAAAACCATACAAAAAATAGTAGTTAAGGATTCTAACTTTGCACCTCTAGAAAAGAGGGGAGGGCACGTTGTAGCTAAAAAAAATACAAATTTTACACGCTAAACTGTGAAAAAGTTTCAAATCTTTAGAAGTTTACACATACACACATATATATAAACAACTCTTCAGTGCTAACCCACACGTCATAACAACGACATTGATAATATTTTAAAAGATTATGTAAAAAAATGCCACTCGTGTTGTGACATGACCGTTAAACCAAACAAAAATTAGATAAACAGCGTTGAACATGCGTGACGCATTAACTCGTAATTTAATCGGGTTTTGATTAATATATTATATAATAATGATAACAGTGTTATTTTGTACTTTTACTAGTATTATGAGGAAAAGAGAACTAAAATACATGACAAACAATAATGTTAGTGTAGTGAGCTTGTGAGGTTATGACTAAGAAGAGAGGAAAAAAAGAAAAAAAAATTACATAGTGATCACAAGTGTCTTTACTTATGTCTTAATGATAGGAGGCTTGGGTTTTTCAATGAAGATTCGAGTATGATCCTTACTTGTGTCACTATTGATGGATTATGACAATGAATGATTTGAGCACGTTCTTGTGAGGTTGTCAGTTCGAACACCGAGCCCACCTGGGTTTTCATTTCACCGTGTGTTATGCCATAGAGTTCTATTCTTGTGGTGTATGGTTTTTTTTTGGATCATACAAGTATGATCCAAGCCAAACTTTGAAGATAGTTTGAGCCCGATTAAGACAATATAGTCTGACCAGAATGGAATATCAGAACTCTTTAAATTTATGAAATGTGGTGACTTAAAACACAAAAAAGTCATCGTTCTAAAAAAATCGTGAGTGACATCCAACCACGAGTTTATGCTATAATAATAACCAATCAAACCTCACAAAAATTAAATAGTAATCATGTTAGGGAAGTAAATCTCCTAAATAGTGGTAGGTTTAGTCGCAATGACCAGAAAATATATGAGTTACTGTGGGAAGTATAAATAATATTTTATATATCATTTAATATGATTGTTTCAAATAGTTTGTGTTGATCAACTTATTTTGAAACTTTAAATATACACAATTAAATTTAACTTTTATTTTCTTTAACATTATGATATAAAATTTTGAAAACGAAGTTTTGTTTAAAATAAAATATTTTTGATATCTTAAATGGTTTTCACACCTGTTAGGATCTATAACTTTGATGAAATATAATTTTGTGTTGTGACCACAAACAACGATGAAGAGCATATACATTTTTCTTATATTTTACGGCCTACTTGCACCCTTCGACTACCTGACAACGATAAATAACATATACTTATTTATTATTATTATTATTATTATTATTATTATTATTATTATTATTATACTTAAAATTGTTAATTTTAATACATTTAGAAAAAAAAAGAAAGTTAAATGATAAGTAATGGTGAGTGACGCGTGTGCCCATAGTTAATCTCTTTAGCATTTTATGATTTTATTTTCCATTTATATATGCTCACGTGTAAATATATAGAACACCTTTTACGTAAGAAGTTAATATACACATTTTATGCGGCACGGTGAGAAAAAAATTCTGGTTATTGGCAAATACAAAGGCTTAGCGTATTCTATAGAATACAAAATTACTCGATTTCATTGGGCTTGAGCCCATACCCCTTTGGACCGGACCGATTTGATCTTCATACAACTTGACTGTATAAACTATAGCTGCACAAATCGGGTACACCTTGAAAACCCGAACCGGTTCGGAACCGGTTTTTTTCAACCCGGGTAGAGAATGACACCGGTTCCAGTCAGGAACCGGTTCGGTTCCCGACCCGAACCGGTGCCCAGATATGCGAACTTTTAAGAACCGGGTAGGGTATGAACCGGAACCGGTTTTTACGTAAAAACCGGTTCCACCGGTTTTTTTTGAAATTTATAAATTAGAGCCGTTAGGAACCGGTTCCAACGGCTATATAGCCGTTTTTGACCGTTGGAACCGGTTTTTTTAACTATAAATAGGGTTTTTTAACCGTTTTTGACCGTTTGACCGTTCAAACACGTGACTGACAGACAATAGTACAATTCTTCTTCGTCGAAACAAACGGATATATTGCCTCAAAAACCGGTTCCAACGGCTATATTACCGTTGGAACCGGTTCCAACGGCTACTTGGTGTCTAAAAAACCGGTTCCAACGGCTATATTACCGTTGGAACCGGTTCCAACGGCTAGTTAGACTTTTTGTTTGACCCTTGAAAAAAACCCGGTGGAACCGGTTTTTCCGGGTACGACCCGAACCGGTTCCAAATAAGAACCGGGTAGGAACCGGGTTGGAACCGGTACTGAAATATATATAGTAGAACCGGTCCCGATTTTCGGGTACAAAAATACCCAAACCGGGTATTGTTCCAACCGGGTTGGAACTGGAACCGGTTCCGGTTCGGTTCCACCGGTTAGGTTCCGGAACCGGTTTTTTTGTACACGTCTAGTATAAACTATTTTCAAAATTGATTAAACAAAACAAAAACTTTGTTAATGTTGAAAGACAAAATTATATGTTTGATGTTCATTATAACATGTAGCACAAATATATATCATTTGCATATGTTTATAAAGTCTTTTAATCCATAGCATTTGTTTTCATGGATTAGGAGAATTACTTTCTTTCTTTTATGTGTAGCCATGATCTACAAAATTTGAAGAAATGACATTATCCATGTGAAGTCCATTAATTCAAGTTAACACGTACTATGATACAAACCGTAGTTTGGATATACATTGATGTATCATTATGCCAAATACCCTTTACATGTAATTTGAAGAGTGCAATTAAGGTGAGTGTGTATCAGTTATCATATATGTTGTGGGAAGCATATGGTGACCATATGGAAAACAAAATGGTGAGAGCGGAATCAAAACATCATGTGGCGGTTTCACTCTGAGATGGCATACATAATCAAGGAATTAACACTAACATCATCAAAATACTTATATAATTATAATGATCAGAACAAAACCATAACCTATTCCATTTGGTGATAACAATCTTACATAACAATATTATAAGATGATAACAGTGTTTCATGTACTAGTTATCATTCTTAAATCAATTTTTTCCTCCACCGCCACCAAATCCACCACCGCCACCAAATCCACTCCCGATGCCACCACCTTTGCCAAAACCTCCTCCAATTCCACTGCCAATGCCAGTGCCAAATCCACCACCACCACCACCCCCTCCACCAAATCCGCCCCCAATGCCACCACCTTTCCCAAAACCTCCTCCAGCTCCGCCACCAATACCAGTGCCAAATCCACCACCTCCTCCACCACCACCACCACCACCTCCACCTCCACCTCCACCTCCACCTCCACCACCCTTGCCAATTCCACCACCAAATCCGCCGCCCTTACCAAATCCTCTGCCCTTGCCAATCCCTCCACCGAATCCTCCACCCTTGCCGATCCCACCACCCTTACCAATTCCCCTACCTGCCCCACCACCAAATCCCCCACCTTTACCAATACCTGTACCTAATCCACCACCGGATCCCCCACCTTTACCAATCCCTCCGCCTAGTCCACCACCCTTTCCAATCCCTCCACCTACTCCACCACCGGATCCCCCACCTTTACCAATCCCTCCGCCTAGTCCACCACCCTTTCCAATTCCTCCACCTACTCCACCACCCTTTCCAATTCCTCCACCCGCTCCCCTACCAAAGCCACCACCCTTTCCAATTCCTCCACCCACACCACCACCCTTGCCAATTCCACCACCAAATCCCCCACCTTTACCAATCCCTCCACCTACTCCCCCACCTTTTCCGATTCCACCACCAGCTCCCCCACCTACTCCACTGCCCTTGCCAATCCCACCACCAAATCCCCCGCCTTTACCAATCCCTCCACCTTGTCCACCACCCTTTCCATTCCCTCCACCTAGTCCGCCACCCTTGCCTATCCCTCCACCTATTCCGCCACCCTTGCCAATTCCACCACCTAGTCCACCACCTTTGCCGAAACCACCACCTGCTCCTCCACCTAATCCACCATCCGATCCTCCACCTACCCCACCACCCTTTCCAATGCCAACACCAAATCCTGCACCTTTGCCAATACCTCCACCTACTCCACCACCCTTACCAATCTCGCCACCAAATCCCCCACCTTTTCCAATCCCTCCACCTATGTCATGTCCACCCCCAAGGCCACCGCCGCCCCCAAAACCACCGCCAGATCCAACTCCACTGCCACCACTGAAACCACCTCCGAATCCAACCCCACCACCAACTCCGCCGCCACCACCAATACCACCTCCACCACCACTACCAAAGCCTCCACCCTTTCCACCCCCAATTAAGAGCTTCTCATCGTCATTGTGACTAGCATCAACTACATTATTTGCGAACACTACACTCACAAGAAGGACATGAAAACAAAGCAAAAACAAGACACTGATTCTTATTGACCCGTGCTGTTTCATATTGAAGGAAAGCTTTGGCCTTTGCTTGCACTATTATTAATGTAGTTTACTAAATATATGTGTGATGAATGTTTATGGCTTTCAGTTACATGATCCCAGCTAAGGTTTATATAGCAACTGAGAACCTGGCTTTCCTACTATTTTACTTTATCTTCTCATCTTAATTAGTTTCGCAAACACAGTTGTGATCAAACTTCCATTTAGAGAGCATTAAATGTTGTCAACAGCCAACTAACCCTTTCTTTTTCCATGTTCATATCATATGCCAAATTGGAGATTCCTCATTATTATTACATTTGGCTACTATGAATCGTTTAAATAACATAAGATACAGTTACAACTATCAAGGATGTATACCGTATGCACCATAACGACGTATCACGTATATATCATAATTTACACACCCTCACACCGAGGATTGAAGGAATTGATGGCATGAATTACAATTAAAATACATACGTAAATGATTTTGATCTTAAGTATGTGGTACCGTGGTGGTTTGTAACCATTCATCAAATGATAGTGCATAATCATCATCGATCAGCTATCTAGTTTTATTATATCCTAGAGACCTAGACGGTAAATCAAGTATATGGGTTCTGTGTGTATATATATATAAATCTATATCTTCTATCAAAACTAAAATTAATATAAGGACATAGGGAAGTTAACATATACACGATATCTTCTATCAAAATATATAGTGCATCAGTTAACAATTAACAAATATGTTATTCCACAGTTTTTTTATCTACACGACTTAAAAAATATATACTTAACATGATATGTACAAAGTAATCACATATTTTGTGGTATTTTATGGATGAAAGTTAATGTTATACATGTATGCATGTAGGTAAAGGGTACATGCACATGGTCTCGTCGTAAGATGAATGCTTGGTGTGTGGTGTCACAATAAACATGAAAATTAAAAGGGTACTAGTTCAACCTATACCATGTGGCAGTTGGCCACGATATTTAATGCCTACTTTCAAGTATGTTTTTTTCCTTTAAATTTAAATCATGGTTATTACTTACGCGTTTGTGGTTGGAGCATTACTTATTAAATCTTTATTGTTTGTTTTTGTTAACGGCTAAATCTACTTCTAAATTCGCCTAACCTACCTATTTTGAATGGAGCACCTATCACACCACTAGTCACTTGATAACATTGGGCCAAATGCTCGTCGGTCTTTATTGTTTGTTTTAATTATCGCATGCCATCAAAAAATATATCCATTTAATTTTCTAAAACTTCCAATAGAATATAAATGTGCACCATCGTCGCCATGATCGGGAATGACATGATTATTGAGAGCATGCATGAAAGTGGAGAGACAACGCGACCATATTTGGTTTTTCTTTGTCCAATATTGATGGAACAAGCGGTTTTGTTGGATGGTTACTCGGGTACTTGAAGATTTTGTGTTGGAGGAGGTTGAACATGAATAGCGTAAATAACAATAGAAATTGATATCATCATAACAAATATCGGGACATGAGATAATGATCGAGTACACTTTAGTAATAATTCCATCGCATGATATCAAACTTATATATTTGTAAGGCACGCTACTTTAAGTGGTGTTTCTTTTCTCTTTTGCAACACACAAGATGAAACTTCTTGTGTTGAAAGGTAAAATCCTCACTCTTTGTGCATAATTAGAGATGCACACTGTTCCCGACCGGTTTCTAACAGATTAGTAACCGGTAAATCTATAACCAGTTAATACCCAAAATAACCGCCGGTTTATAACCGGTTTTCATTTTGGCCCCGAACTGGATAATAAGCGGTTAACCAAAGTCAATTTTAGGTTTTTTAGTAATTTTTTTTTAAATCGATTTTTTTCCACGGTTATTTGCCCATTAACCAGTTTGGTTATACCCGAAACCGGTTATACCGGGTAGGTTTTCATGCTTGAAAACCAGGGAGTACCCGACCCGATTAACCGGTCTAACCGGTTAGTTGACCGTTAACCATAACGGGTTATTATATTAACCGATTTTTGAATAACTAGTTAATCGGTTTTTTCATGTCTATGCATGTTGTCATAAAGATTCAAATCCTGCCATCTAAGTGACTATTTTGTTAACTAGTTTTAGAATGGGCTACTTGCCTTTCTTGATGCTAAAGGTACTTCAAAATGGGCCAGCATTCCCTAATTAGCCCAGGAACCCAAACAAGAAAAAGCAGACTTCAAATTTCCAATTTTCATGGTGTATTTGTATGCATAAAAGGTTCATTATGATATACAGCCACATTTGCTGGCATCCAATAAATCTATAGTTGCTTACAACTTGTTACTCTTTTGCCAATATGATAAAAGGAAATTCATTGGTAAGTTGGATTAATTATTAATTGCGAAATTAAATATCTGGAATTAGGGGTTGTTAATGTTTCAGCAACGTTTTCTTGCCCCCGGGTCAGTATTCACATATGATTCTAGTGGTGTATGACGTAAGAGCATAATAATGTGAGTATTGTGTTACACACTGTGCATTCTTGTAATGGGAAAATGGTGATGAAAAATACCCTTCACCATTGATTTGAGGTTACATACATAGCTATCATTAACACCAGCTACTTGGTACCTCTATTATGTCCTTATTTTTGCACCAAAAGCACTACTTGACCATTGAACCAAAGCAAGTGTATATCATATGCAAGATGTTGGACATAAGTCAAAGACATGCACTAGCTAGAAAGCTTATCAAAGATTCAACTTCATTGTTTGCAACTGAGGTTAACTAGGCAACAGATCCCAGATCCACACGGGGGAACTTGTTATATGGATTTTGTTTTAACGGCTTTTATTTTATTTACATCTTTCGCTTCTTCGGTTCTATGGTTGTTTCACCCTCAACGTTTTTAGGAAGGCGTCCACTAGAATTGTCTTGAGTGAGTGGCCTTCAACTTTCCTTATTGGTCTTACAACATCAATGCATCCTCTGTTCCCCACTTAAAAAGTAACACTCATTTTATTCTCTTCCTTTTTAATATGATAATGCACACATTTAATCTGTCTATATACCTACATTGGCTCCAAAAACTGAATTTTCACCCACAAAATTGGGATTTTGCTCCATTTATCGTCTCAAATTTTCGAGGAATCAGTAATGGCTGCAAATAAGCTATACATATGTCTAGATCATAAGTTGAGAAGAAACTGATGTTAGAGGATAACTCAATCTGGTCGTGTTAATTTATGATAAATATACATCAAGTCGATAAACCAAGGATTTATTTAATTACTAAAGTGTAGGATTAGTTTATAGTTTATTTAATTAGTTAAGGGTTATCACTAAATATTGAGAGTCCATATATGTAATCAGTTTTAATAAGAGAGAGTTTGTAATAAGAAATTAAAAGAGTCGATAGCTAGGTGTTAGCTCCAAAATCATGGTGCTCGATCTTGGCTTGTTTCTTGGTTTTTTTTATCCAATTGATCTCTTCAAGTTTCATCTGGATACGATTTTAAAAGAAAATTTGGAATTTTTACCATCACACTAAATTGAACAGCCTGTACCCTTGGCCTACCTTCTTTTTTCCGTTTTTATTATGAATAGGACTGTGTCCACAAAGATTTCACCATGTTATGTGCACTATGTCTATATGCACATTGCAGACTATGTACAACTATACAGGACTAGTATAAGTATTCTCAAGTATGATGTTCCATACCAAGTGTTACAACTTTGGTCATCTCCATAGTGGTTGGAGAAGAAAACTAGCCATCAATCCTTGGAAAATACAATACATTTGATTGCACAAGTCATTATCTGTTATGAATCGAGAACATATAGTCCAGTAAGTGCGAACAGTTATTCTCAGGAAAAAGCAATGCTTGCATCAATTAGCACTTAAGCAGTAAGTAACAATAGTGACATGATCTTAACATATGATTCCTAGCTTGTAATAAGAGAATATTTTTACTTTTCAAGTTGTTGTTCCTTATCAAGATAAGAGAATTTTGGTGATCAATCTTATAGCATGTTGCTTTCTTTCATTGGCAGAGGAAGAAGGGGTCGGTGCGTGTTGATCTCATGGACAAAATGTCACAGTGCATATGGGTTTAAGCTATTGAATGTGGGTTTGTAAAGCTATTTATCGCAAGCAAGTCAACTACTTTTTTTGTCCAAATTTGTTTGGTATCTTAACCATCTTTGCATATGTGGTATTCTAACTACATATTGTTAGTTTAGAATTTAGACACTTCGTGAAGGATTGGGAAGACTGTTTGCCAAATATGAGGTATAAACTTATAGTCTGGAAAAGAGTCAGGTATCAAAGTATAACCAGAAGAATATGCTATTTTGAATCTTGATCTCATATAATTTGTGGTCGAATGATTAAGGGGATAATATATTTAATTATTCCTATATATGCATTGGCCTGTTGATGATCCAAAGAATCTTTACAAACTGGGACCATTGTGCATCCTCTTAATCTGAGTGTATGCTGTTGATCATGCAACAAGTTGATGGGTATTAAACAAACAAATTATAAACTTAAAAGGTTGCCATTTTGCAAGGAATAAGTTTGTTATGGATCTAATTAATTAAGGAACTTCAATTAGTGCACCGAGGCAAGCTATAAAAGACCGTAGATGATTTTATTCTTGCCACTAGCATATGTGTACATAGTATATATCTATTTATCTATAACAAGGTTAAAATAAGAAGACCCAAAACCGTAAGAAGTTTAAGAAGTCTATGTAGACATTGTGTTTAAGTTTAGTCATGATTTCTAGATTCTTTTCGTGTGATAGTATATAGAAAAACACCAAGATAATTTAAAACACAATAAAGTGTATTTAATGCATGGTTTTCACCACATCAGTTCAAGCCTTAAATACATTTTCATTGTTTTCTAAATTTTTACATATGATAGTTTATTTATATAATACCGTGTCAAAAGAATCCAAAACATTACTTCAAAAATTTAAAACACAATGTCTACATAAACTTTTTACACTTAGAGTTTTGGGTCTTGTTATTAATTTATGTATCCAATGACTTAATTGTGGCCAAGGATGTTCCCACTACAAGTTTCTTTTGCTAGCTCTCATATATTCTAGATGTTATTGGTTGGGTGTGGAAGAAGTGGATGTATAAAGGTAATGGTGCACCACCTCATGACCTCACCAACGATTGTTTTGTAGTATTATAAATTAATAAATATTTATCATTTCAATGGAAATCCCTGATTTAACCTTTAATCTCTTTGCACCCACACGTGTAGACTTGACTTGAACATACGTGAACATACGTGGTTCTAGCCATTTTGATTGGAAGATGATTATTAATTGCATGGTGTACATGTTTTCAAGATCGACGGTACCTAAATTGTTTTACAGATATATATCCACTCCAAGGACGTAATTAAGTTGAAGACGTACTAATCATATAATATAAGAATCATCTCTTTATTTTGTACTTCGATTATACATGTGTTATTATCCCAAGTACGTTCCATTTACGTGCTTATTACAAATGCAATCTTGTCAATCTACTAATTCGTTATCTTTAGCATTGCATGCCTAGCTTTGTGCACTGCATACATACCTTGTCGTGTGTTTTATACGTCTAAATTACATATTTTATATAATATTATGACCTAGCTAACTAGCGGAATATAACCACCGACAAGACTCAAGAGAGAAGGAGAAAAGGAAAGTGACAGACTCAGCAAATGTGCTCGAGGGAACCTACGCACCTCCTTCCTTGAACACGACCAAAGAATGCATGTCAATAAGGATGAAGTTAAGGACATGCTAAAGAAAGATGGCAAAGAAGTTATCGGCTCCAGTCATGTGTTCATGATAAAAAGTACACAAGTTCAAATATATTATATTTGATAAAAAAAAAGTGAAACAAGAGATGTTGACAAGGATTTATAGAGGCGATGAAACTTAAAAAACACATCAACAAAAACTCTCTATCCAAGAGCTCCGTGACGAGTTCTTTTCAAGAAAAAGATAATGATAAGGGACTATAACCCAATTAACGAAATTATCATACACGAGTCTGTGGGAGTGTGCAAGGCTTTTGAAAATGGGCATCTCTTATTAACTTTGAAGTTTTCTTTAAACTTTCATTAATAATAAAATCAAGAATTGTAGGCGCTCGTTAATCGCTGAATCGTCCTAATTTATTTCTTAGTTGCCAATTTGATGAAAAATGCTAGAATTAATGCTATAAAAGGAAACCTCGTGTAATGATTTAGATTTTAGGCATTGAAACATATATCGTTTGTTTCTCTTGAAGGGTATCTCTATCTTATTTTCTTTTTTATCTGCCATCTCGTGTGATTTGCAACAGAATGTGATTCTATCACCCGTCAAAATTAATTGTAATAATAATGTTAATTATGCCGTAGAAAACTAGAGAATGGTGAGTAAGGTGTTGTTTGTTTTTTCAAAGGTAAAATGTTTGCAGTCTGCAAATCACATCTGCAGAAATCTGTAGAAGAAGAGGTGGACCAAACCTCTGCAGTCTATAAGAAAAAGACTGTTTGTTTTTTAACGTCTGCAGATTGTTAAAATAAACTGGTAGTAGTGTACAAACTGTGATAGTGGGTGGTGGTGGGACTGGATGGTGATAGTGGTAGTGGTGGCGGACGGCCGGTGGTGGATGGTGGCGGTGGTGGTAGAAGGCGGTGGACGATGGTAGTGGCGAATGATGGCGGACGGCGGTGGTGGGTGGCGGGCGGTGGGCGGGCGATGGATGGGTGGTGGTGGCAGACGGTGGTGGTGGCGAACGGTGGGTGGTTGTGGTGGTGGATAGTGGGTGGTGGTAGGTTGTGGTGTTTTAACCCTCTGCATACCTTAGAAGATCTCAGAAGTGGGTGGGCCAAATCTGCATCAAGAAGAGCTGGCACATATGTTTTTTAAAGAAATGTCTTCGAGAAAACAAACAGTCTACAGATTACAATGCATGCATATGATCTGCGTGGCGTAGAAAAAAAGCCCACGCAGACCTTTTTTAGAAAAACAAACAACATCTAAATTTCTTTTCAAAAATTTTTTCTTTAAATTTATAAAACTGATATTTAACACTTACGTAGGAAGAAACCTTTTCCTATGCAAATAATAAATAAGCATGCATGCAAAGAATTATGAAAAGAGATACAGAATCGATTTATAGAGATCCAAGAATGTTAGCAAATCTACTATACGCCATCTCCCCGATATTCAATTGAGAATTTGCTCCACTAATCATTTCCCTAAAATTGTAGGGATCAACGGTATACATATGTCTCACAAAATAAAGGTAGTGATCACCTTGTATAATCGTCTCATTCTTGAAAGAACATGACCATCTTATTTATTCGTCTCACTAATCCAAGGTAGTGATAACCTTCTTCGTTAACTAAGCAAGATAGTGATCACCTTTACAACATACACTTATCTAACTCTTTACAAGTAATCACCTTTACACTCGTCAGACTAAGTAAGATACTGCATTAATTCACCATATTTTTTATTAACAATCAACAAACAAATAATTGCCTAGGTACTCTATACGGGGTGACCTGATGACAAAAGGCAACGGCCAGCTAGCCCAATCCAACCGTATGGAGCCCTTAAGCGCCTCCAAGTTATCTCTAGTTCCAGGAGAAAACCTACCCCGTCTGAAGGCCTATTAGTGGTAAAACCTAGGCGCCCTCAGGATCAAACTCGAAATCACAAAGATCCCAGACTTCATTCATTGAACCACCCATACTCCTTGCAAAGTGTTATTTGTAGGAATTGAACATGGGTGTGCATTGAAAAACCCAGAATTCCTATCAATACATCACATTGGAAAGGATTTTAATTCCCCATATTACTCTTGATGATTCAATTTAGCGTAAATTGATTTTTGAATACAAATTTAATGTCCTACATTTAACAACTAATGATAATTGTAAGTTTTTAATTACATCAAAACAAAAGGCAAGCAGACAGTAAGTTGCTTCGCTACCCTTTTTTGAATTGCAAAACTCAATCTTATAAGAACCGCATTTGCTGATTTTGTAGTCATAAGATTATTATGCATGACTCTTTGAATTCAGGTAAGTAACTCCACATTTTTGAATTAATTTTTCATATTATACTACACATTAATTCCCCATATATCTATTTTTAGAAAGGCACCCACTAGCAATGTTTCGAGTCGAGCTAGCATTGGCTCAGTTCTGCTCAGCTCGTTAACAACCTTTAAATATTGTGTTCTCTGTTGTATCGCACGAACACCTGTTTATATGCTAACTGAGTTTATATTACTAGGTATAATTTAGATTTAGATCTTATTTTAGAAATAATTAATAAAGATTTTAAATGATATTAAAAGTTTAACAAACACCATTATTATTTTTTTAAAACAACAAGAAGCCCCAATACCTAGGATCACCTTAGCAAATGGATCATCCTTTCGTCCGAAGAATAGAAGTGGTGACCCGATCCACCCACCAAGAAGGAAACTCACAATTGAGAAACCTCTCAGGCGCAACATGAAATAAAACACTACAAGTGAGACTCGAACCTACAACCTCCATAAAGAAAGTCATGGACACTGCTGGACTAATTGATCTTTGTACACCAAAGGCTACTATTAATTTTTATAACTTAGTATAAATTGAATTGGAATACTAATAAGGTAAAAGGTACTTTATTAACCACTACTAGAAAAATAAACTTTTGACGTGGTTGGGTTTCTTCTTTTGATGCGGTACTATCCAAAAACCGCGTCTAAAAATGCCTTTATCATTAAGCTTATACATCAAGTATCAACAAACTGTTTCTAAAGGTCTATAACCATTTTGAAAAAGAAATGTAAAGTAATTATCAGTACCATTTTCAAAAAGAAAAAAAACGACCCATTACAAGAATTCTTAAAAATGAAACTATCTAGATAACAAGAACACTAATACTGACCGAATGCCCGCCTGAAGAGGTAGGTCCCAGCAGGGCCCAGTTGGACCCGCAAGACTCACCTTGAAGAGGGACGTCTGCGCAAAGACCAACTGGTTCCGCAGGACCCACCATGCTCAGAGAGATGAAGACCTTACGCGCAGTACGCCAGCTGTTCCCGCAGGAAAAGCCTCCCAATGGTGAAGTACCCCGCCTGTTCCCGCAGCTGCAGATACAAGCCATCAGGGAAGGCTACCCGCACTAATAGCAAGGCTACACGCACAAGGCACTAACTCTCAATAATTCAGTAATGTCACCTGAAGAAGGAATGAGCAAGGCGGGAATACTCCCGCCCAAATGAGCCAGTCCGTACGCTTCTGGAGGATCTTTTGTACTATACCTGCCAAGGTATGGACAAAATAGACAAGATCTGACCAAAGCAGCCCATGAACCAATCACAGGGTGACAGCTCACTGACAACAGTACGACGAGGAGCACGCTCTAGTACAAAATGTCACTATCAGCCGCTGCCTACTCACCAACCCTTGTCGTGGCACGTACATAGCCTGCAGTTGGTGGAAAAGGAATAGTACACAGCCGGCCATGTCACTATCAGCCGCTGCCTACCCACCAACCACCAGCATGGCACGTGCGTAGCCCACAGTTGGTAGAAAAGGAATATTATACAGCTGGCTGTACCTGCTTGGAAACCTACCTTCGGTTATAAATACTCCAACACCTTGGAACGGTATCATATACTATCTTATACCATCACATATCTTATCTGCTCTAGCTATTTCTCTTAATATACATTTATATTCAGAGCAATCTAGTCTGATTCTCACGCCGTAGGGTTGTCACAAGGAGGTACCCCCCCCCTTCTCAGTGACGAGCTCACGGTGTCTGTTTTGCAGGTCATCAGAAGAATAACCATCTTTGCTGGACCTAACCCTCGTGGGAAACATCTACTTAACCCTAAGATTATCCGTAATCTGCCGGGGTCCCTTAGTGTTTCTTCACCGCCATAGGTCACGTCTGTAATTCCTACTAGCATAACTACTATACAATAGGGATGAGAAAAATTGGTATGGTACCGATTGGTAGCGAACCGGTACCGGTACCAAAATCGGTACTGATTTGGTACCGCCGATACCGAATCAGTACCAAGGTTTTGAGTTTTCGGGACCGGTTCGGTACTGTATGGTACCGGTATTTCCCAAATTTTACCTTAAATACCGATACCGTCCCGGTACCGAACCGAACATTTCGGTACCGGTACCAAAAATTTGCGATTTTTGGGATCGGGATTTTCGGTACCGGTACGGTACCGAGCTCATCCCTACTATACAATATATCACGCAAGGCGGGTTTATTTGAAAGAGAGGGGTAGCACCCGATACCTCTCAACTTTTCCGGTGAAGTGGAATATATATATAATTTTTTTTTATGTTTTATGTATTAGGTTACCCTAAAAAAATTTAAATCCAAACTACACCTTTCAAAGTTTTATTAAAAAGCTACTTTAATTAATTAAACTAGGATAATAACCCGTGTTACACAAGGGTGGAAAACATACCAACAAACAATATAAAATATAAACTACGCATTCAGTCAACACAAATATTTGACATAAGTTTTTTACCCTCAGATGTTACAAAAGATGTTAAACTATATCTATAACATAAAAAGAAAATACTTTATAAATAAACAATGCAATGAATAAGAAATAATATAATATAAATGAACCATTAGACCTGAAAAAAAATAAAAAAACACATATTAGTAAAGGATTTTGTAATATTAATTGAAAACTAAGTTTACAAATACATACCAACTTTAAACTGTATCACATTAAGTTTTCGAAAATCTCTTTGTAAACAGCTTTATTTAATTTTTTTAAATGTTCCTAATTGTTCTAAAGAACTTTTTTTTTTCTTTTAGAGTGTTTTTTATAAATAATTTTCAGAGTTATCTATATTTTTATAGCATTTTTCATGTCATCTTACTAATAAATAAATAAATAAAACTTAAAGAACATTCGGTTTGATCAACATTCACCGGCTTTTCTTCTTTCCTCAAGAGTACATTAAATCACTGACAAGGTGGTTATTAATTGGAATAAATAGACTTAATCATGGAATTAATTGCATTAATTTGAATAAATAGATTTAATTATAGAATTAATTGAATTAAATTGGAATGCTTATTTTAATTTAGTGGATTAAAAATAATTGTGAATATGTGGAAATTATTGATATGGAAATGCGATTACATGGAATCCTATGTGAATAGACTAGAATAAAGACATGTGGAGAGAATCATCTTGCTTTAATATATTAGTAAATGTTCCTAATTGTTTTAAAGAACGTTTTTTTTCTTTTTTTCATTTAGAGTGTTTTTTATAAATAATTTTCAGAGATATCTATATTTTTATAGCATTTTTCATGTCATCTTACTAATAAATAAATAAATAAAACTTAAAGAACATTCGGTTTGATCAACATTCACCGGCTCTTCTTCTTTCCTCAAGAGTAAATTAAATCATTGATAAGGTGGTTATTAATTGAAATAAATAGACTTAATCATGGAGTTAATTGCATTAATTTGAATATATAGATTTAATTGTAGAATTAATTGAATTAAATTGGAATGCTTATTTTAATTTAGTGGATTAAAAATAATTGTGAATGTGTGGAAATTATTGATATGGAAATGTGATTACATGGAATCCTATGTGGACAGGCTAGAATAAAGACATGTGGAGAGAATAATCTTGCTTTAATATATTAGTAAGAATATAAAAGCCTAACTTAAATAAAAAATCCTAATCCAATTATTATCCTTATTATCCTTGATGAGACTCTGAACTAGAGGATAATGCTACAGCGACTCCTTTCGGTCTCGAGGAAGCCATGCCAACAAGCGATGATCCACGATGGAAGTTCTGAATAAGTGACTAGGCTGTCGCGGTCTACTCAAAAACAATTATTAAAAGACTTAAATACATTAAGTACGGGTAAGTAAGGTCGTCTCCACAAGAACTCAAGGAAAGTGCTAATTTTAATACTACTAAATTAATTATTAAACTAAGGCGGACAGACGATGTCAAGCGGTTTTTAGAAAAAGATTTAATTAAAACTAATTATTACTTAAAAACGATTTGTAAATAATATTAATAAAAACATTCATTCTAGGTTCGGGTAATGTGACATTCAACTTAATCACAGATTTACTTGTCTTGATTGCGCAATAATTACTAGATCTAGTAGTTTGATTGTGATGACAAACGATACCCTAACCGAATTGTTGACACAATTGAACTCGATCTACACAATTACCAATTTATGTTTATGACAACTAATTAAGTAACATGAACCGATGATTATAAGTTCAATGACACAAGAGCCAAACCCTAAGTGTTGATGAACAAAACCAAACAAGTGATGCACTAATCAATAATCGCAAATATAAATTGTTTAAACAACCAAGCAATCAATTAAACAAGATAAAAGCAATAACTCAAATCAAGTTTATAACTTTAAGCATAGCAAATCTTGTCTCAAGAGGAATTACACAAACCCCTAGCCTAGAATGAACAAAGGCCTTAGCCGAACATAATCATAATGTCAAAACACTTATCTTTGATGAACACTCAAACCCGAGATGAACCGGAAGCCTTGGAATGATGGAAGATCGTCCTAAGCAGCCTCTTTTGCCTCCGGAAGTCGTCTCTAACTGAATGGGGAGGTTAAAGGGTTTATATAAGGCAAAACCTAAATTTTTGGCCGACTTAAGCATCTTCGCGTATCGCGAAGATGTCCAGACATACTTTTTCGCGTATCGCGAAGGACAAAATAGTCGGTTTCAGATAAGCGAAGCTGCCCTTCTTTGCATCTTCGCGTATCGAGAAGATGTAAAACTTCAGATTTTCATTTTTTCTTTTCTAGAATGCCTCGTTATGCGTGCACGTCCAATCTCTCACTTCTCGATCTTCGTTCCAAGCCCGTAAATATCCTCGTTAAGCTCTATGGCCTCCAATGTCCTGAAACACGTAAACAATGCTTGAAGTACCAATGTTCATTCATTTTATTAATCTAAATATAACTAATTAATATATAAAACTACTAACTTTTACCCAACCATCAATAAGCCTGGCAAATCTAACCTAAACGGGGGTTAATTGGACGCCGGTGCATGCGAAACGGGTAAGCCGGCATCGGTACGCGAGCCGGCTAAACGAATGTGGAGAACTAAATCAAAACAAGGTTTTGTGGCATTTTCATCATTGTTAAAAAAATAGCTTATTACAAGTACTGAACTCATAACCTGTACTTTAGTAACAACCAAGCTTACCATCACACCAATACATTACTTTGAGCTTACTTTACCCATTATAATATACCTATATATAAAGTTTTTTTTGGACTTGGAGGTCTTAATTAAGTGTGGGCCTAAATTCCAAACTTGTTTCCGGTATCCCACGAGCCACCATCGTCTGTGCGCAAGTAACTCAGAACTGAGTCTGAGATGCACAAAATGCGTAACCAGGTGCCGAAACGAGCGAAATGTGTTATTGGGCACATGTACGAGCAAAGCGCGTTACCAAACCCCGGTACGCGTGAAATTAGTTACCGGGCGCTAGTACAGGCGAAACGGGTATCTTGATGCAGGTCGCACGTAGTGTGTTATTGGGCGCCTGTATAAGCAAAACGTGTTACTGGGCACCTGTATGAGCGAAACGCGTTACCAAACCACGGTGTGTGCGAAATTAGTTACCGGGCACTGGTACATGCGAAATGGTATCCCGACGCAGATACGTACGTAACGTGTAACTAGGCACTTGTACCAGCGAAATGCGTTACCGGACTTGGTGCGAGCGAAACGCGAGACTTACCGCCTGCACTTGTGAAACGGCTAAAAGATTTTTCTTAGTATAGTGTTAAAAAGAAATTTATGTTACCTTTAAAATTATGTTCTGGATCCGCCACTGATATCACAGGAATAAATTAATAAAAAAACAAGTATCACGTAACCAATTTTTAAGCACCACAGCGTCACATAGGTTTCCTCTGGTTAGATACAAAGAGAGTTCGGTTGACAATCATGCAGCCTCTGAATATTTGTGTATAGCCTTAAGTAGGGGTGTGTTTTTTAATCGTATCCAAATAACAAACCCGAACCGAAGCGACCCGAGACTCAAATAACCCAACCCAAATTCACCCAAACCGATTAAACTCCTAACCCGAACCCGAGATAAAATATTCGGGTCGGTATTTGGGTTGAAATACCCAGATTCGGGTTGACCCGAATAACCCGAAGTATAATACATCGATGCACGTATCCCTAATTTTATAGGGTAGTTTAGTGGTGAAGTAGCACAGTGACCTTATGTATTCTTGTTCGGTTGTTCTCAAGACTCCAATTAATATTGGATCTATCACATCCCAATGTATTCATGACCATAAAGCATGTGGAGAATGTATCTTCAATTCAAAAACTTAAATAATATAGTATTTAAACCAATATTTATTGAGGATGTTTCTTCAATCTATACAAGTATTAATCCACATGCTACAACGCTTTTTCATCTCGTCTAATGCATTCTTGTATGATAAATTTCATGTTTTGCTAAATAATATATACTATTGTTGAATATGACTGTATATTATGGTTTTATAACGGCTTGGAATATGGTTTTTTAATTTATGATATTGTTAAAGGTGGAATTTTTTTTATTTGTTAAACCCGAAACCCAACCCGAATTTACCCGAACCGTATAACCCGAAACCCGAACAAACCGAACTTATTTGAGTCGGTTCTTGGGTCAATTTGTTTGAGCTCAAACCCGAACAACCTAAAACCCGAATAAATAACCCGAAGAACACCCCCAGCCTTAAGTACTAAGTACTAACTTAACAGTTTATTAAATTAATGGTAAATGAAATGCAGAAGAAATGATTAATTAAAATCTTGTACGGGTACTTTTTAACGACTTAAATTACACAATTTTGTGTGTCGCTGAGAGGATGAATACATTTGATCAATGTTTTCAGACCTGGCCCGGACGTTGACCCGGGCGCCTTACCGGGTCAAAGGTCTTGACCCGGATGACGTCATAAATAATTTAAATATATATTTACTTATATATAATTCATATACATATAGAAAAATTATAACCGAAAATAATAATAACAACAAATTAAATTTAATGTTTATTTATGTACTAGTTTGAAACCCGTGTAATACATGGAGTTGATAAAAATTTTAATCTTTAAATATTAAGAAAAATACAATAAACAACACGATTATCATATATTATTAATATAATTACAATTTACATTAAATTTAAAGGAATTACAAAACAAACATTACACAAATATTTTATAAATAACCAAAAATTTCCTTGTAACTACATTTGTGGTTTTATCAATCAATATACCTTGTTTATCAAGAATCAAATCTTCAATATCATATCTCTTGATCAATTAATATCATGTCCTTTAAGATGTTCTGATCAAGTTATCCCAAACGTGATTAACCCAAAACTGGATTACACGAACTTCGATGATAGTTGTCCTTAGAACTTGGAAGTTGATTGAGCATGATAAATTTGTTATCACAACCGAACTGTATACGAATGATTTCAACTTTTTTTTTTAATATATTTATAATTAAATATCATATAATCAAGCAACATATAAAATAGTTGAAAATTAGATAAGGAATTTTCATGCCAAAAATATGAAACGGGCATACTAACTTGTTTGTCATTGTTTAGAAAATATTGACTACTCTGAGTTAGAGAGTACCATAAGATTTGGTGATCTTATATCTAATGCTTGAAATATTAGATAAGGTATGCTCACGATTTGAATATTGATATTGGTGAGTATTTTAGAAAGTTGTTACAATATTCAATAAATTTGACTCCATCTTTATAATTATTTAAACTAAGAAACCACGATTATAGCTTTCCCAATAATTTTTATTTTTTTTTAAATTTATTTTTTTATTTTTTTTAGCGTGAGTATAGCTTTCCAAATAATAAAAGAATTTGAATTTTTAGGTAAGCAGGTAAATGAGTTGATCGGATTAACAGAAAACTATAATTGTAGCTTTCCCATATTAAACCCTTGTTTTCTTTTCTAAAAAACTACTTAGCTAAAATAATCTCTTGATTGATAAGGAAAATTTTAAAAAATTTACTGATTTATATTTAGGGTAGATTGGAAAATATACTGATTGATAATTTACAAATTTATATTTAGGGAAGACTAAAAATTTTAAAAAGTTGTTGGAATCAACCCCATAAGTATCATTTATATCAAATAATAAAAATTGTAATAGTAACCGTCATATAACTATATGTAGCCTTCAACTTTCAAGGCCTTCTCTTAGACTGATGGAGCTTCTCGTCCTGGTCCCTTTAAACATAAAAAATATTACCATTAACAACTGTTGACCATAAGAAATTAATACCGATAACAAAATAATATGGAGATATAAACAAAGTTAAAGGAAACATGATCTATGCCTTTCGTTTTGGTCCCTTTTTGCCTGATATTACTGGAAAAGAAATGAAGAACAAAACGAAATGAAAAAAGATAAAAAAAATAACAAACAAAACCATAAGTAAAAAAGTTCAATCAAGATAATTACCTCCAAAGCATACGCTGTCAGGAACAAATGTAGGGTTCTCTTACCACATGAACGTTAAACAAAAATACATTTTAAAAAATTGAAGGGTTTCCTTGTGCTCTTGTAAATCGGCAGCCATAAAGT
The DNA here is from genome assembly GCF_021521415.1 of Bidens hawaiensis. NCBI lineage: Eukaryota > Viridiplantae > Streptophyta > Magnoliopsida > Asterales > Asteraceae > Bidens > Bidens hawaiensis. The sequence continues at coordinate 33,026 of NW_027493485.1, read as the reverse complement.
GATAAAACATAAGGTTAAGATTCTGTTAAAAACAAAAACAATATAGAAATATAAATCCGAATAGTACTATTTTGGGTCGGGTAATGACCCACACGGGTTTCAAATAACAAAATGGGTTTAAAATGTGAGGATGGCTGAGAGTGTGACAAGTGGCACAAATTGGTATTCTTTTATTAGAATAGATAGATTATACATTGCTTTTTAAATATATACGATTTATATTTGATCAATAGAGACATCAATGAAACTTGGTTGGTTGGCTCACGGGGTAATTATTAAAGCTTCTATCTTTGAAATGACCTAAGTTTGAATCCTGTCATGCACATTTCATTTTGAATTTAATGAAAAATGAGTTTTACCGGTTCACCCGCCGGGTCAACCGGGCTGACCGGTCCGGGCCGACCGCCACCCGCAAAACCCGGCCGGGTTTTTAGAAACGTCAAAAATACACTGACTCGGCCCGGTATGGAGACCGGGTCCCGGTTGGACCGGTTCGACTGGCCGGGCCGGGTTTCAAAACACTGCATTTGATGTTTAATCTGTTCGTTTTTTTTTATTTCAATGAGTAGCATTAATTTGTAGCATATATACCCATAACTTAATGGTCTAGTGTATGGTGTCCACCCTTCCAAAATGGAGGTAGTGGATTCAAATCCTTGCAAATGTGATTAGAGGGATTTTGGTGGAAATAAATTTGCTGTTCAAAAAAAAAATTTAGCATGTATAATTGTTCAAGTAAGTTAGCCTTTTAGCATGTATAATTGTTCATGTAAGTTAGCCTCTTAATAATCATTAAAATATAGCCTCTTAATAACCATCAAGACACCTTCTTAATAGATGATATATATAGGGATATGTAGCCTATATGGGATATGTTATTCATACACCTTTTGGTTATCCACACACCCTACATATGATCGTATAGGGGCTATACTATCGTATGAAACCCCATGTTAAAGAGGGTGTGGATTGGCCAAGGGTGTGTGAATAACCATAGACTATATATATATAAAAGCTAGTATCCCAAATCCCACTACATTTCATTTTTATAAATTATTATTTCCCACAAACTTCAAACCTTGTTTTCTTTCTGTTCGTTAATAAGGAAAATGTCTGTCAAGACACCGAAAGGGTAACTGACTGCAGGACGAACACGAGCACCCCCTTCTCGCTAGTTATATATTTATTGTATTAGTTAATTTGTGTCGGAGTTTGGTGATGTGTATTACCACAAACATGTTTTGGAAGAACAATATTATCCAATTGAGGAATAATTACCTTTATGCAACATTAAGTATGTATCATGTGTAAAGGAAAGATGATAATAAACTCTATTAATTAATTCTATATAATCAGAAGCAAGAAAGTAATTAAACGAGTATAAATATATATAAGTTTTATGTGTTTCTTACATGTAAGCTTTTACTTTTTTGGTCGCAAAGCAAACGTCTTCGTACACTGAGTCATAATTCAATTACCGATTATTAACTCTCAATAGATTGATTTGATGGACCAAAACACTCTTTGTTTTCAATTTATTGTAGCATGTAAAACTTGAATCAATACCAACTTAAATGACCCGAATGACTAGTACGAAAAGTGTGAGGGCGGTTATGCTGGAATCTAAAGTTCAAAGGTAATTTAGTTTGCTAGGAGTCTTTAGTTTAGTTTATGTTTATCTTAATGTTTAACATAAAGTTTGATTATTAGTTTATCAATTGTTTCCTTGTTTGAGTAGGAGTATGATTTTGGGTGTTATATAAACCTAAAAAAAATTATTTTAATTGTATTTTGTTCCCGTGTATTATTCCGGTCCGTGTTCTTCATTCACTTGATCGAATAAGTTTAACATAACAAAGCGACTTGGATTAGTTCCACCGATTTCTCAATTACTTTAAATCGCAAACCGGTCACAATACTGGCTGTCACAAACAGGCCGTAAAAAAGTGATCGAAAACCGGTCACGAGTTAAATGACCAATTTTGCCATGAAAAATTTTATTGCAAATTGGTCGTATATATAAGTTTATTTGCTATGTTCTTAAATGACCAATTTTGCAGTAGTTCAAAGAGAGGTGTTTCTAAAATGGACTTGATGTCGAAACACACACTTGTTTTTCAATTACTCGATCTAGATTGCATCAGTATAATGCTATTTTTATAATCATCGAATTTAATCGAAACAGTTGAAATAAGTAAAAGTATATATATAGTATACTTCGTTTTCTTTTTCCCGTTATTTTTTTTTTCTACAATGTTTAACACGTAGACACGTTAGATTTTGGATCAGTATTTTGGTAATTAAAATAAGTTTGAGGTGCCAAAAATTTTCAACATAGCTATACCAGTCGCAACTTTAGTTATTTTACGAGATCCTATGGTAATTTTACTTCAAGTAAATGAGTTTTTGTCACTAAAAGTAATCCCATAAAATCTAATTTGGTTATTAGAGAATATCTTGCTATACTATTAAAGTAATGCAAGGTTTTTACATGTCATTTAAGTAGCATGTCCACGTATACTTCTAACTCATCAATTTTTTATTTATATAACTTACACATGTTAATTTGAACATTAATTTTAAACATTAACTCCTAAATTGAAAAAAATTTCAAAATAAATTGTTATAATCATCATGTATTGATTAATAAAGACAATTAATCGTTTAATTGTTATTTTTTTAAATTTTGAGACATTGTTATTTTATTTTATTTTATTTTTTTATTTTAGGAAATTGTTAATGAACGTTTGACTGAATGTTTGGATTGAAATGGTGGTTTAAGTCACGCGGTTTGGATTATATTGTTGCTTTATTATGCGCGCAGTTTAATAAAAATTATAATTATATCTCATTATTATTTTCATATTTTAGCACTTTTTATGTTGTGTACTTAAATGTTTTATAATTTCAACAAAAATAGTTTTTATAGCACACAACTTATGTTACAATAATACATGTTTACGCTGCATAGTTTACAACATATGACTTCAGTAGATGATAAAGTTTTAACTAATATGTCTTTTTTGTTACATGGTATAAGAGCATTCTCATTTAATTCTCTATCTCCATCTCTATAATTAAACTAAAAACACTATCTTTTCTCTCTTATTTTCAATTAAATAATACTTTTTAATACTTTTATCATTACCTTTTCTTTCTTATTCACTCACAACCACTTTCAAAAACATTAAAAAATTATAGATATGAACAGTGCGTTTCTCCAAATTTAACCATGAACAGTAACATTTTCTCTCTTCTCCTCTTACAACCATTTTTAACCATCTCTAAAAAATGGAGAACCCCCTCACATAATTTGGAGAATCCATTGGGAATGCTGTAAGTTAGAAATATATGACATAACTTTGAATTATGTTTTAAATTGTCATTTTTCTCTATTTGTTTTTGTATATTGGGTTCTTTAAATTAAAGTAACAATGTGATATGTTATAATAATAATAATAATAACGCTAGATTATCTAACGTTTACAATTCAATATATAAAATGTATATAACACACACGCGTACGCGCACACACACGCACGCGCGCGCGCAAACACACACACACATATATATAGGGGATGGTTCAATTGAGAACCAATGTTGTTTTGAAAACTAAAAAAACTCATCATGACCATTGATATTACTTAATCAATGGTGGATATTAAAAATGGCATTTTAGTAATTAAACAAAAGATTTTATGTTTTTAATTAGGTGAAAAGGGTAAAGTGGGAAAAAAATAAATCTGAAAATCACCACTTTTTATTAACTAATTCCTACATTTACTCTAACCTTTTTTCCATCACATTTTCTTTTTCTCTCTCCCAATATGTAGATGAAGAGCACGTAAATAAAGATAAAAACATAAATAACATAGGACCAAAATCAAATAAACTTGTTATCTTACACAATTATAAATAACCTAAAAATTCATCATTAAGGATATTGGAGTTTTAATGTTACACATATGTATCTAACTCAGGTACATATATGTATTTTACAAGGATACATATATGTATTTTGCTAGATATGTTTTTAAAGAATTAATACAAGAAAAGGGAAAAAAATCTTTAACTTGGGTATATATTAGTAGGATATATACATGTATTATGTGTAGGTTGCTCATATACTTAATGATCCAAGAATTAAAACTTGTTAGTAGGTATATATCATTCGAACACATATGTATCCTACATGGATACATATATGTATACTATTAACTTCCTTAATTAGCGTCACTAATTCATCTAACCATGTAATCATTCCATGGTTTATTATTCAGTAAATTAAAATAAGAATCCTAAAATTATGAACCCAACGAAATAAAAAAAATTACAACCAATTAAACAAAAAAAAAAAAAGTAGTGAGATAGAGCAGGTGTGCAACACTAAGGTCTAAAATCAATTATTTGATTTTAATGATATATATGTTCTTGATTGATTCTAGTAACTGTGTACGTGAATTAAATAATTTCTTTTTTTTTTCCAAGAAAAAATTCTAATGCTAAAAACAAACCTTGATCGACACTTATTACATATCATCTTTTTGAAACTTATTACATATGGAGTATTTTTTTTCTTTCTTTCTAGAATCTCTTTGCAATACATTTACTACTGATATACTATTTACATTAAGTTTTCATTTATTAATATTCTTGAACAGATTAAATTGGTGACTAATTTTTAAATTTGGAGAGAGATTTAACCATTCCTAAAATTAAGGGGCAACAATTTACTTTGTTACCCTCTATAAACAAATAAAAGGAAAAAAAACTAAATTTTATGATTGGTTAATAGTAGTTCTTGTAGTTTTTAAGTTGGGGAGTGGTTTTTATTTGAACCCTCCCCTATATATATAGGGTGGAGTTATAATAAGAAGTGAAGTGTATCTAAAAAGTGTAAGAAGTAATCTGGTGCATTAAATTTAGTGATATGATGGTCTAGATGGAAAGTGTGTTTTTTAGGCGGTGTGTTTTATTTTAATATCTGCTTTATAACACTCCAGTGGTATAATCGTCAAGTGTGTTTTAAATCGAAAATAATCAAAATTTAAAGAAAACACTAGATTTTAATCAAAATTTAAAGCACAACACCAAGAACATCAAGAACAAAAACACGCTTTTATTAACAAAAAAACACACCGGTATTAGACACACAATAACCTATACATTCATATTACAAGAACAACCTTACAAGGCATTTAATCATTTTCCCCCAAAACACCCATTAAACACACACACACAACAATCCACCGCCCCATCACAAAATCCTTTAATGGCTGAAAAATTATCCCCTGCCTCCAAGCTCGTCCGCCGCCACCGCCCTCAAACCCGACGTTTCCGGCAGCCAAGGATCGTATCTACAACCATATTTGACGGACCAAAAGAAGACTAAGGAGTATTAAACCCCATCCATTTCCTATGCTGGATAACGGATCAGAATCAGGCCCGTTATCAACCATACCCCTTATAGAACTCCCTGAATTCGACCCGCCGTTATCATAAGACTGATGAAGAAGAAAAGACATACATATATCATTTTCAAAAACATAATAATATAATAATAAGCATTAAATAATAATAATAATAATAATAGTAATAATATACCTTGAACAACACAAACTAGAAGCAACAGTGAACGCACCAGAGCACTGAATTGAATGGTGATACAAATCCTTATGCAAAATACGTTGTCTCCTCCACATCATCGAAACCGATTCACCTTTCGCGTAATGAAACGGTGTCTTCGAGCTCCGACAGTCGCGGAATAATATTCTCTTGAGACAACGAACAAAACGGCTCTGAAGGCGATACTTGAGGTCTAAGCAACGAGCGTTTATGTGACGGCGAGGGTTTTGTGGATTGGTCGGAAGCCGGAGTTGAGATGGAGTGTAAATCGCCTGTGGATGAGATTGAAGGGGATGGAGACATGAATCTGGAGATGGCTTCTCGGACACGAGGGCGGCGGTGAGGCGGCGGAAGAGGACCTCGTTGGTCTGCCGGTGAAGGTGTGTTATCAGATTTGGGCAGAAATAAGCTAAGAGACTTTTAATAATAATTAGTTTCCCAAATAAAAAGAAAAATTGTGACGATCTTACCCCTGCGTGTTTTACTTAATTCAATGGTCAGAATCACTTCCTACTCTTCTTAGGATATATTAATTTCTTATTGTAACCTTGCTCTCTCTCTCTCTCTATATATATATATATATATGAAGTTTATATATTTTCCGTCCGTGTGTAACACGTGATCTAACGTAGTTATTAATTATATCACTATTTGTGTTTTGATTATTATACAGTTACTATAATTAAGAGATTGTATTTGATTATATTTCATTGTATTATTTATATCTATTGTACTCATATATATAGTTGATCAATAATGCAATACACGTTACGATGTTTTCATTATTTAACATGGTATCAGAGCCATACGGCTCTTGTATGGCTCTTGCCTGATTAGTTTTTTTCTTTTTGTTCTACCCTGGGGACGCTATGCACTATTAGTTTTTCACTCATCATCTAAGATGTCTCAGTTATCTATTGTTACCTCTTCACTCACAAATCCCAATGTGTAAAGCCCCCGACCCGGGAACCCTACTTTCTCGCTGGTTGGATTTACTCATTCACATAATTCGTAAAATCAGAGTTAATTAAAACATTTCGCGGAAATAAAAGTCATTCATTCATTCATAACATAACCTTCTTGTCTTAAAATATCATAACATAAATCCATAAACATAAAACATAAAACGACACGGTATCTTCTTCATAGCGATGCCAGTCTTCCTCTTATTTGCCACGTGTCCTCATCAAGCAACTTGTCTCATTCTACTTGCCTGCGTGCATACTAAAAGTTAGCTACGGTGAGTGAGTTCTAGTTAATTAACGTACATTACATTCACTTACTTACCAATACCGTCCGAAGATACGTATTGATACTTACTCATTCGTCTATCATTCAATCATACATACCTACAGACATACATACATACATACATTCATACTTTCATACTTCTTACTAACAACATACCTCGGATACTATAAAGATCCGGTCCTCACTTACCTTGGATATTATAAGGGTCCAGTGCCCTACATACCTCGGAATTTATAAGGAATCGGTGTCCTTCATACCTTGGATCTCCTCAGAGTCCAGTCCATACTTACCTTGGATATTATAATGGTCCAGTGCCCTACATACCTCGGTTATTATTAGGGCCCGGTGCCCTCTAACATACCACACCTTTCTAACTTCATTACATTTCCTTTCTAATCATAACTAATATAACATTACGTGCATACTAATTAATCAATCCATAACATTCACATTCATACACGAACATGTATCTAATATACACTTACCATTTAAGTTAAGTGTATAAATCTAAACACATCGTAGTATGCACACAGCCCCGAAAACATAACACATAAAAGGGGCTAGAACTCACCTGGATCCTGTTACGTTCACCGTTTATAGTAATGCCCTTCCTAAGTTGTGCGCGGCTAACTGTTTAACACATACACGTATTAATCTCCATATTTGCTTCTTTACTTATTTTATTAAGTTAACGGGGTTAACCCTTAAGTTAATTGAACCGACATGTAATCTTCTTTATCCGTTCATATTGATTTAATATACTTAGCCTTATCTTATTAACGAACCGTTGTTATTAGTTTGTATTCTTAACGGCATTTATTATTGTTGTATTTATATTTATTATTATATCACTTCATTACCATTCGTACTTATTATTGTTATGTAATTGTATATTTTTGCAAGTTATCCTTCGTACGTACGCTCCTTTCAATTTCTTCATTTACGACGGGCTTTTAGTTTAAGTGTTTCTGAGCGGGTCCCATAAACCATTGGTTTGGCATAAGGCGGGTTACGGCTTCTAGACAAGTCGGGTTACGGGTTCGGGTTTCGTTCAAATCTTCACATTACTACAATCCTTTTATTATTATTATTATTATTATTATTATTATTATTATTATTATTATTATTATTATTATTATTATTATTATTTAATATATATATATAACCACTCACCACATTCTCCCTTCCCCACTTCCCCATTACTGTACCCCCCCCTCACCCTCATCTTCTTCTTTCTTCTTCCTATCTCACGGCAACCCCGCCACCACCAAATCCCAAATTCCGACGACCCCCAGCTTCCATGGAGTACACACAGTAGTTATAGGACGGCCGAGCCTCCTTAGTCCCTTCGCATCGCATCGGGAAACGAGTTTCGGACAAGAACTTGCACGACCGGACGTTTCGCACAGTCGGGTTTCGCTTCGCACAGACGGCTTTTCGCTTGGCTATGCGAATTCCCTAATTTCGCATGCTGTAACAGTTGATTCGCACGGAGTGCAAATAGGATTGGGCGAACAAGTTACACGGGTCGCATATGGTTTAACGGGTCCAGATCTGGTTTGGTTTGGGTCGTGCCAAAAGTTTCGTGCTTGCCTTCAGGTTGTCGGAGGTGAGTTTACCCTCGCCGGAGCTCGATTCCAGGCTCGGTGCGCATTTGGACCTCCGAGTCCGTCTGTTCCCGTGGCTGAAGATACATACGTATATATATATATATATATATATCCATATATATGTATGCATACTTTTGTATCTGTATATATATGTGTGCAAAGATATCCATATATACATCTATATATATATATATTTTTACATCCATTTATATATGTATATTTATTTATAATTCATTATCAATTATACTTATTTCACCAAGATTCATTTTCTTAATCGGTTTGGTTTGTTTCGTGTTAAATCTTTCGAGCTCGTTTATTATCTAGAACGAGACGAGATAAGAGAAGATAAATCTTTAGATATCTACACATACCTTGAAGGTTGGATGAATTTGATCTTGGATATAGATGGAATGTTTGGTACAGATGAATTTTTGTGTGTATGGGTGTAGTGACGATGATTGGAGAATGATGAGAAATTAGGGTTTAGGGGTTTAAACAGGGAAGACCAAGGCTTTTAGGCCCATAATTATGTTCAAGTCCAATAACCTCTCTTAATATCATCCACACTCTACATATTATTTAATTAATTTAACGACTTCTCATGGCACGGTAACTAAAATAAACTCGTAACATTTAATTTATTATTATCGAAATTAGGACGTTACACAATGCATTCGTAAGTTTTTTCTAAGTAATGTTACATTGTTGCCAGCTTCAAGATCGTCAGCAAATCCCCCAAGCAAAATCATCCCTGTATCGGCGCTTGCCGGAATCACCTATGGGCAGATTTACACACCTACAAGCTGATATAGCCGACACCATTGCAACCGTTGTACTCGAAACATATTTTCGACCTACCTAGTTGAAAAACAAACCTGTGAGATTTCTACCACCCACCACTCGCTCACCGGAATCCAAGCATATACCGACATCATGGTTTGATTTATCGGCTAATTCTGAGTCACAAACTGCTTGGGCAACCGTAAAACACAGTTTTCTTTTAATGTTTTATTATTTGGAAGAGGAAAATTGACGCCAAGTCGTTGCTTCGACCAACTTAGTCACAGCCGCAGTTGAAGCTCTTGTCAAAATGCCTAGTTGTTGCCTGACCGCAGTCAAGACACACCCGATCTTCTTAGATCCTACAACCTATCGAGTTTCTGCTTTTATGTGACAGTCGATCGTATATCTTTCCAAGCTTTATGCTATAGTCAAAGCGTCCTGTCACACCCCGATCCAGGGCCTAGGAGTGTGACCATCAGTTGGTACCTGTTTTGTAAATATATCAGAGTAGCAGGTTCATTTTAGCAGAAGTCTTTAAATATTAAAATATTAATTTACATTATCAAAATTACTCGGGAATTAAACACCCGAGTTTCAGGTTTACAAAATCGTGATATTAATAATACAAGGATTTGTAAGATTCAAAAATGAGCCATCTCGAGCGATCTTCTATGACTCCAATCCTTGTATATCATCTAGTTACCTGTAAGGGTGGAAAAACACGTCAGCTATATGCTGGTGAAACGTTGACTTGATAAAACATTTATAACAGTCGTTAAATACAAACATAGTTTTCTGTTTCACAAACTCAGCAGGAATGCCTGTCCATTCCCGGGATTTGTAGCACTGCCCTACACACACAATTCAAAGGTTCCCCGAGTATATAGCCCCTGTTCGAAGACAGCCTACCCCTAGGCTATATAACCCTGTTGGAGAACCGGTTATGACCGACTTGGTTTTGTATGCCAATTATCAGTTATGTTTGGATCCAGACACATGTGTATTCGGTCTGAGTTGTTTTTTATTATCTATTTTGTATTATAACGATTTTAGAGATTATATCTCATGCAAACATTTATCAGACTCTTTGTAATAAACAACCTGTCTATTACAAGAGTAAAATCAGTTCAAACAGTAAAAGGTTAACGTGTTCACCTCGTATATCAGTGGATAATATCAAACTCCTCTTCTCAGTATGCTTAACAACCTATATTCATAATAGGCATGCATAAGTATCTAGTTGATACTATTCAGCAGACTTAAAGTCTGTTTCAGTTCAGTAGACTCAAGGTCTAATCAGCAGACTTGAAGTCTGATTCAGTTCAGCAAACTCAGGGTCTGATCAGCAGACTTGAAGTCTGATTCAGTTTAACAGACTCGAGGTCTGATCAGCAGACTTGAAGTCTGATTCAGTTTAACATACTCGAGGTCTGATCAGCAGACTTGAAGTCTGATTCAGTTCAGCAGACTCGAGGTCTGATCAGCAGACTCTTAAGTCTGACCTAACCTTAGTATAGTTATAGTCGTTTTATGAAAATACTTTGAATTTACATATGACGTTTGGAATAGCACGCTTTGGCCTAATAAAGAATATCACGTTGGCAAACTTCTCCAGGTAAGCAAACGGGTCCCGCGGTTGATTGGGATTTGTACGAATTTTTTTCCTTAGGCAAGAAGAGTCTACTAATGATACCCCATTCCAGTTACTACATACCCGTCAAAATAATAGTTTTGATAACATTACTTCACAAGGAAGCAACGTCTTTACTTTATAAAACATTACTTGAAAAATATTAACAGTTTAAGGACTATACTCTTAACTAAGTTATAACTAGATATTTAAAGTAACTAATAAAGTAACTTAACCTTAATCGGCTCGACGAGACTTAAGAGCTAAGAAATCAGCAGCGGTTCGGCTTGTACTTCGTTTATATGATCGACAGCTCGTTAAACAGCGTAACGACACCTCATCTCTTCGCAAAAACAGCCTACGGCACCTCAGAACTCTCTTGCACGCTTACCAAGGTTAACTATGTGAAAACCAAGGTGAAAATGGGATGAAATGGCTTGAACCCGTAGCTGCCCTTTTATAGGCGAGTTTTGCAGACCATCGCGTAGCGCGATGGCCTTTCCCCAAGGCCGTCGTGTAGCGCGACGCCGCAATTAATCAGAAGCTGCCGCGTGTTGACACGTGGTTGGCCACATGTTTTGGGTTACTTAACTTGGTCATCGCGTAGCGCGATGAGACCAGTGAGTTTCTTCTTCGCGTAGCGCGACGCCTGCCTTTTTCTTGAAATGTGTGATACTCTGTCGCGTAGCGCGACGGAGTTAGTCAGAAGACCATCGTGTAGCGCGATGGGTCTAAAAACCCAAAATTTTCGTTTTAAGTCCTTAAACTTTCAAAATTGGCATTTTTAGCCCCTTAACTTCTAATCTTGACATTTTTGGCCCAAAACTAGATGGGGTATTTTCACGGTGTTACATCCTCCCCACCTTTAGAAAAATCTCGTCCTCGAGATTTATGCAAAGAGATGTGGATATTTTCGTTTCATCTCGGACTCAAGTTCCTAGGTGAATTCCGGACCACGTTGGGAATTCCATCTTACTTTGACCAATTTCAACCTTTTGCGCTTTAGAAACTTGATTTGACTATCTTCAATCTGTATCGGCTCCTCTACAAACTTGAGTTTCTCATTCACTTGTACGTCTTTTAGAGGCATAACAAGTGTCTCATCAGCCAAACATTTCCGTAGATTCGATACGTGAAATACATCATGGATTCCTTTCATTTCTTCGGGTAACTCAAGTCGATAAGCTACAGGGCCAATTCTTTCAACAAATTTAAATGGTCCAACAAAACGCGGACTTAACTTCCCTTTCTTTCCAAAACGAACCACATCTTTCCAAGGTGATACTTTGAGCAACACTTTGTCTCCTTCTTTAAATTGTAACAGTTTTCGTCTTACATCAGCATAACTCTTCTATCTGTCACGTGCTGCTTTCAATCTTTCTCGGATTTGTATTACTTGGTCAGTTGTTTGAACAATCTTGGGACCTGATAATTGATTATCACCAATTTCAGACCAACATACAGGTGTTCTACATTTCCGTCCGTATAGTGCTTCGTATGGAGCCATTTGTATACTTGTGTGATAGCTATTGTTATACGAAAATTCCATCAACGCTAGGTGAGTATCCCAGCTTCCACCTAGATCTATAACACAAGCGCGAAGCATATCTTTCATTGCTTGAATTGTTCTCTCACTTTGTCCATCTGTCTATGGATGATAAGCAGTACTCAATTTTAACCGCATACCCATTGCTTTTTGAAAACTTCTCCAGAAGTTAGAAGTGAAACGACTATCTCTATCGGATATGATAGACAACGGCACACCATGCAATGATACAATATTTTCCACATATAGTTGCGCCAATTTATCCATGCTATATGTTTCCTAAATTGGAATGAAATGGGCTGATTTGGTCAGTCTATCAACAATGACCCAGACAACATCATTTTGTCGGGATGTCTTGGGTAACTTCATAATAAAATCCATGGTAATCATATCCCATTTCCAAATCGGAATCTCAGGTTGTGTTAACAAACCCAACGGCTTTTGATGCTCGGCTTTAACCTTTGAACATGTCAAACATTTTGCCACATACAAGGCAATCTCCTTCTTCATTCCGACCCACCAATACTCATCCTTCAGATTATGATACATCTTATCGCTTCCCGAATGCATCATATACTTAGATTTGTGAGCTTCTTCTAATATTTTCTCCCGCAAGCTCCCTACCATTGGTATCCAGATTCTTTTCCCTAATCTGAGTATATCGTCGTCACCCTTGACTAATTGATCTATTGTTCCATTTTCTTTTTTCGACCTTTATGTTATTTTCTTCTAGTGCTAGCTTCTGAGCTTCCTTAATTTTAGTTAATAGATCAATTTTGAGTTCTAACCTCAAAGCTCGTACTCTTTTTGGCTTTTCGTGCTCTTTTCTACTTAAAGCATCAGCTACCACATTAGCTTTACCTTCATGGTAAACTATCTCACGATCATAATCGTTCAACGTTTCCATCCATCGCCTCTGTCTCATGTTCAATTCTTTCTAATCAAATATGTGCTTCAGACTTTTGTGATCAGTATAAACTGTAAACTTTACACCATATAAATAGTGTCGCCATAACTTTAATGCAAAATTATAGCTCCCAACTCCAGATCATGGGTGGTGTAATTTTTCTCGTGAACCTTTAGTTGTCGTGAAGCATAAGCAATTACTTTCTTTTCTTGCATCAAAACACATCCCATTCCTATATGCGAAGCATCACAATATACAATGAAATTATCTTGCCCCTCAGGGAAGGCTAAGATAGGTGCATTTGTCAGTTTCTGTTTAAGAGTTTCAAATGCCTCTTCTTGCTTCGGTCCCCATTCAAATTTAACAGATTTGCGGGTCAATGATGTCAATGGAAACGCTATTCGTGAGAAATTTTGTATAAATCTCCGATAGTAGCCAGCTAACCCCAGAAAACTTCTTCCTTGAGTCGGAGTCTTGGGTTTCTCCCATTTAGTAATAGCTTCAATTTTTGTCGGATCTACTTGAATACCTTTCTCATTAACAATATGTCCAAGAAACTGTACTTCGGGTAACCAGAATTCACATTTTGAGAATTTGGCATAAAGCTTCCCTTTCCTTAATGTTTCGAGTATGGTTTTCAAATGAGTTTGGTGTTCTTCTTTCGTCTTGGAATAGATAAGAATGTCATCAATATAGACAATAACAAACTTATCCAAGTAAGGTTTGCAGATTCGATTCATCATATCCATAAAAACTGCTGGAGCATTAGTGAGTCCAAAAGGCATAACAGTGAACTCATAATGTCCGTATCGAGTTCTGAATGCAGTCCTGGATATATCTTCTTCCTGAACCTTCAGTTGATGATACCCGGATCTAAGATCAATCTTGGAAAAACAACTTGCACCTTGTAATTGATCGAAAAGATCATCAATCCTTGGCAACGGATATCGACTCTTGATCGTGACTTTATTCAATTCCCGATAGTCAATACACATACTCATTGATCCGTCTTTCTTCTTAACAAACAATATTGGAGCTCCCCAGGGTGAAGAACTTGGTCGTATAAATCCTTTTTCCAATAACTCGTCCAACTGCTTTTTCAGTTCCTTCATCTCAGTTGGTGCTAATCTATAAGGAGATTTAGCAATTGGAGCTGTTCCCGGAACTAAGTCGATTCTGAACTCAACTTCTCGATCTGGCGGAATTCCAGGCAACTCGTCAGGAAATACATCCTTGAATTCAGTGACAATTGGGACCTTTTCTAGTTTCTTAGGCTCGGGCTCCTTAGTTACATAAGCCATGAATGCTAAGCATCCTTTACCCAAACAATGACTTGCTTTTATTTTCGAAATAATTCCAATTTTACCAGAATCCTTATCACCAGCTATTCGAATAATCTTCCTATTGTTTGGAGTTAGAATTTCAATAGCCTTTTCGTTACATAGTATTCGGGCTTGGTTGGCAGCTAACCAATCCATCCCTAAAATAACATCAAATCCAGCTAACTTTGTGGTTCCAAAGCTTGGTTTGAATCTGATCAACCTCGTGGATAGGTCTGATCAACAGACTCTTAAGTCTGACCTAACCTTAGTATAGTTATAGTCGTTTTATGAAAATACTTTGAATTTACATATGACGTTTGGAATAGCACGCTTTGGCCTAATAAAGGATATCACGTTGGCAAACTTCTCCAGGTAAGCAAACGTGTCCCGCGGTTGACTGGAATTTGTACGAATTACTTTCCTTAGGCAAGAAGAGTCTACTAATGATACCTCCCTTCCAGTTACTACATGCCCGTCAAAATAATAGTTTTGATAACATTACTTCACAAGGAAGCAACGTCTTTACTTTATAAAACATTACTTGGAAAATATTAACAGTTTAAGGACTATACTCTTAACTAAGTTATAACTAGATATTTAAAGTAACTAATAAAGTAACTTAACCTTAATCGGCTCGACGAGACTTAAGAGCTAAGAAATCAGCAGCGGTTCGGCTTGTACTTCGTTTATATGATCGACAGCTCGTTAAACAGCGTAACGACACCTCGTCTCTTCGCAAAAACAGCCTACGGCACCTCGGAACTCTCTTGCACGCTTACCAAGGTTAACTATGTGAAAACCAAGGTGAAAATGGGATGAAATGGCTTGAACCCGTAGCTGCCCTTTTATAGGCGAGTTTTGCAGACCATCGCGTAGCACGATGGCCTTTTCCCCAAGGCCGTCGCGTAGCGCGACGCCGCAATTAATCAGAAGCTGTCGCGTGTTGACACGTGGTTGGCCACGTGTCCCGGGTTACTTAACTTGGTCATCGCGTAGCGCGATGAGACCAGTGAGTTTCTTCTTCGCGTAGCGCGACGCCTACCTTTTTCTTGAAATGTGTGATACTCTGTCGCGTAGCGCGACGGAGTTAGTCAGGAGACCATCGCGTAGCGCGATGGGTCTAAAAACCCAAAATTTTTGTTTTAAGTCCTTAAACTTTCAAAATTGGCATTTTTAGCCCCTTAACTTCTAATCTTGACATTTTTGGCCCAAAACTAGATGGGGTATTTTCACGGTGTTACACGTCCGGTTTTCTACCGCTCTGACTGCGGAAGAATATTAGAGAACATTATTAAATATATAATTAGAGTTTGATAATTTTACTGCTACCGTAATTAGGAGATTATATTTGATTATGTTTTCTTGTATTTATATCTGTTGTAATCCTATATATTGTTAATCAATAATACAATATATCTTACGGGGTTTTCATTATTCTACATTGGTTACTCAAGTTGTTTTTAAAATCTTTTAGCTTTCAAGAAACCATATCGAGTGTTAATGCCTATAATTGTTAGGAATTTAGAATTGAAGGGTAACCGTGTGCCATATACTCTTTTGAATTCCACATATAAAGATCTCTTCATATATTAAATTTCTACTTATTTTTTGAAAAATACTTATTTTTTCTCCAAGCTTAAAAAAAATACTTACATTTTCATATCATCAACATCATCATCATACTCGGTAAATCTTACCAATAATAAAGCTATGGTAAGGTTTGAGAAGGGTAAGATGTAGACAGCCTTACCTCTACTTCATAGGAATAGAGAAGCTGCTTCTAATGAGACCCCCAACTCGATAATGGTTTTGCTGCTTTTGCATCAAGCCTTGGACATAAGGCATATAACACCCAACCATCACGACCCCAGCCAATTAGTGCATGTATCATTATCTTTCGGCTATCAACGCCACCACATGATACATGATTAACCATCCACCGCTTTTAACGCCATTTTCACAAAATTAGTAAAATAACGTTAAATTAGTGCAATTGCACTACACCCAAGGGCGCACACATATATACATTATACGCGCATACCGCAAACAAGGCGTTATTTTAAGCTTCTTCTAAGGTAACTAATTTAACTATGTATATGTTGGACTCAGTCGTTTTGTTCGCATAATTAAACAAGCTGATGAAGTTGAATTTGTCATGCATGGGCTGATGTTGGACTCAATCGTTTTGTTCACTACATTTTCCCCAAATTTACAAAAAATCACTACATTTTCTTTCTCCACCCTATAATTTATATTCACAACCACTCAAAACCCCACCCTATAATTTACAAACTCCTTTCGCAAGATTTTTTTGAAGGATAGGATAAGAATGCTCTAAGGCATAGACATATGAGTCATTTAGTTTGTTTAATCTAGATTAAGTTGTTAGGGTTAATTGAGTAATTATTGGTTAAATTAGCTAATAATTTTGTTTGCCATTTATTATTGTTTATGCTTATCTTAATGGGTTAAGATAATTACGGCTCGTTTAGTTTATCTATTTGTTACGATTAATGGCCATCTAGGATTTTTGTGGGGACATGAGTGGTTCAATGAAGGAAAACTGATATTTTTGTGATATCCGGTTCGATCCTGAGGGCGTCTAGGTTTTATCACCAGTGGGCATAGCTCAGAAGACACTAAATACACGTGTCAATATCTAAATTATTTATTTTATAAATTTTAAGTAAGCAAAGCACAACATAGTCTCAAAATAAATAAACATTACAACTTAAATAAATAAGAATAAAAGTTCATCATTTTTCATCATGCATCATACGGTCCAACTATTCTTTATCTTGTTTCTTCATCCCAAAAAGCTATCTGCATTATGCTTGAAAATATATAGTTTGTCAACATAAATTTGAGCAGGTAATCATGGTTTTTGAATACATATAATATTGAAAAGACAATTCCATACGAAATATATGAACTACTACAACTAGCATAACAATAATATAAAAGTTGTCTTTTCACTCGAATCACATAGATAGCAAGCTACTCCGACGGCGTATGATCATACTAATGAGGATGAGGATGTGGATGAGATACCAACAACCATAACTCAAAAATAAGCAAATAGTCGCATTTGCACGTATAACTAATTGAGCAATATCATATAAACACAAATAATATAATTGTAGTGTGAAATAAAATGGTTGAGTTGTAAACGCATAATGCCCCCAAAATGTAAAACGTTAAAAAGGGGATGTGAATTACTTACCTTATAGGTGGACTAAGTGTTGGTATGATGATAAAAAATTAGGATGACAATGATTGCGCTCCTCGAGATACGTCAACAAAAATTGCCTAATTGTTAGCGAAAACTAAATTAATAATGAAAAATTAACGAGGCTTATAACGAATCTTGAGATTTGATTGGGATCTACGTAAAAGTTTGTTATTAGAATTTTATCAGTATTGCGGTTTATACTCGGTTTAAATGATTTGTAGTCATTTAGGGTTTGGTGTCATTAATATATTGTTATTTATTTATTTATTTATTATTATTTGGTAATCCAATAATATTTTATTTAATTTATATTTTTCAAGTAAAGGAATGTTAGAAGTAAACAACCAATATTAATTATCTATATAATATCTATATTAATGGGAAAAAAATTATTTGATCTTTTAAGCAAGATCAGTCTAGATGAAAATATTTGCTTCATATTATTTATGTATATGTGTGAATACACACATACACACACACACACACGTATACATACTTATAGATGGGAAAATATGACGCGAAACCACAGTCAAAATAATACTTCCAGGGTTCGGTTTAGAACACAAAACCAATTTAATATAAGCGTAGTAGCTGATCAACTCCAAACCTATAAACCCTAGATTCTCCAAATCAGATTATTCGATCAATGTTTGATAAAATTGACTTAGGGTTTATGTGATTGGGTTAAAGACGAACTAAATACACCAATCAATTACCTTTATTGATGACGAATTAAAGGAAAACGACGGCTTAGGGTTCACGGCTCAACTCGAGATTAAAACAGATTTTTGACGACTTCATAAATTGCAATTGGGTTAGGGATTTGTGTTGTTGGGGTGCAGAGATGGTGTGGGGCAACTTAATTGCACAATGGTCGTTTTTAAACAGTGTAACCAAGTTGGTTCAGTCGAGAAAATACATTGATTGAATTAGCTGTAAAATTGATTCATTTTCTAAGTTTAGAGTGTCGATGTGATTGATTTTTGGTTAGTAGACGATTTAGCAAGACCAAATCTTAATTATAAACGAGAATTAAGGGGCAAGAAAGTTGATTTGTGGTTGATTGCCAGCGGGAAAAGAAAGGAAGTAGAAAACAAGTATCTGTTTTTTTTAATAATAATTACAAATAAGTCCTTGAACTTTAGTTGTGGATGTAAATGTGGGTTTAAGTTAATTAGGGGTTGTTTCGTTTACATGCTTTAATAGTTATCACATAAATAAATAAATAAATAAACTAAAATACTAATAAATGCGGTTTTTTTAATTAATGAAATTACCCGATCACTAAACAGGTTGGGTAACGGTCCGAAATTTGACGAATGTTACACTAGAGATAACTTGAAGACGCTTAAGGGTTTCGTACGGCTGGGTTGTGCTAGCTAGCGGTGGGCTTTTGCCATTGGGTCACCCCGTACGGATAGGCATTCTATGTTTGTTGGTCATTCAGAAAAAAAAAATTAATGTCCATCTATAGCTAGGATTAGGTCATGTAGATTTGCATAAAGGGTCGTGAGTCTTTGTTTTGTTTAGGTTAATTCACATTTTCAATTAATAAAAAAGAGTTGATCATCAGGCTGATCAGAACCATGTACACATTCATAGTTTCTTGTTCATGTTTATCGTGATCAATGAAAGGGGCATTTGCCTTTAATTGACATCAGATCAAGATTTAAAATATGAACAAGTTTGAGAGTTGACATGTGTTGTATGGTATATAAAATGATAGCAAAATATGCGGTTTGTTTTAAAATTTATAAAATGACAACAAATCAACTAAACACATATATGCAAGTGCACATATCATAGCGTAACATATCATTAGAATAAGAAACAAGTATTGATTCGTGAGTACTATGTGTGAAATCACTAATACTACACCTTTTGTAACACCCTAGGCAAATCCCAATCGGCCATGGACAGTAGAGATCCTTGATTCATAAGTAAATGTCTCGCCTCTTAAATTACCAACGCGTTTTGGGCTTAATGGTAGTATATGAGAGGAGAGCTCCACAGTTAAGCATGCTCAGGTGGGAGCTCCACACCTTGTGCCGTTCGGGATGGTGGGGCAAACCTCATCAGAGACGGTAAGTTCCCGGGGGTGTCACGAGTTGTAACAGGATGGGTGACCTCCTAGGAAGTCTCCACCTGGGCAACCAAAAACAAATCCGTGAGCTCTTCATAGGCAAAGCGGACAATATTGGTGGTGTGAGGGGCCGGATGTTACAAGTGGTATCAGAGCCACTCTTGTGCCGTTCGGGATGGTGGGGAAAACCTAATCTAGGACGGTGAGGCCCCGGGGGTGTCGCGAGGTACACCTTAGGCGAATCCCACATCCTGGATTGGATGGTGGGGCAAACCTAATCAAGGACGTTGAGTCCAAAAGGGGGGGTGTTTGTAATACCCTAGGCAAATCCCACATCGGCCGTGGCCATGAGAGATCCTTGGTTCATAAGTAAATATCCCGCCTCTTAAATCACCAACGCGTTTTTGGCTTAATGGTAGTGGACGAGAGGAGAGCTTCACAGTTAAGCGTGCTCAGGTGGGAGTAGTAGCAGGATGGGTAACCTCCTGGGAACCAAAAAAAATCCGTGAGCTCTTTGTGGGCAAAGCAGACAATATTGGTGGTGCAAGGGGCCGAATGTTACACCTTTATAAATATTAAATCTAATAACATGAGAAGGCGTGTCTTGACGACCAACATTATTAATTCCTTTTACTTTTGACACTTTTGGTTTCCTCGCGCCTGAAGCTGTGGAGTTACTTACCTGAGGTCAATGGGTCATCCATAGAAATGTTATGACTCCAAGATTAGCGAATGTTGTTTTTAAAAGATGGGTTTTGCAATTCAAAAGGGGATAGCGGCGCAGCTTGTTGCTCGCTTGCCATATGTTTCGATGTAATCACTACCTTGTTGATTTTAATAAATTCACATCTAATAACCTAATTAAAATGATTTTAATTAATTAAACTAATAACTTGATTCAAACTAGATTAACTATCCTAATCGGCCTGCTTGAATTCAGATGAGAAAAGGGTGTCACTTAGGCTGTTGGATCAATTTAACATCTTTTGATATCTATGGTTGATTGTATACATGAGGGATATGATATTCCTAAAGAGAGCTAAGTTTTGGTTAGTATATTTAAACAAACTATTACTTAGAACTCTATGACCCTTCATTGTACAATAGTCAATCCCTCTCTTGGTTGTGAATAGTCAAACCCTCCGGAAAAGGAGTTGGCGGAAGATGGATGATTTTGGCAACCAATCGAAAGTTTACAACTGATTGTATTTCAGCTATAGATCGGAAGGCAAGTACAATAGCAATAAACTATCAGAAGGCAATTTTGAATCGGCTGATCCATGGGAAATGGAGTACGATATGGATACAGATTACTCATTTTAATGTGATTTATGTTTTAGTAATTTGTATAATTATTTTTTCAGTTAATTTTTATTTATAGGGTTGTAATGTGTTTTTTTAAATATGTTTTTCTTTTAACTTAGATTAGAATTTGTTAATTGTATTTTATTAAAATCATTTGGAGCCGTTGGGCCCCACCCTCCGCATTCGAACTTTATCTGCAGCTCCGGACCGCATACCCACATACTTGCTTCACGTTAATGTCGTTGCCCGTTCCTTCGTCGTTCGGCTCCTTTCAGGCTTTCACGTCATCCGGACTTGTTATTGTGGATGGTTCATAGATTAAGAAAGTAAAAGAAAATGAAAAATGAATAATATATATTAAGGGGAACATATGCAAAACTAAAATGAACTTAAGGGAGTCTTCATTCTCCATAGATAGTAATTATACAAATCTATCTAAATAAAGTTGTGTGAAGAGGGAAAAGTATCCAAGAATGCATTCGCTGATTGCAAACGCGGTATGCTTAGATGTTAAAGACGACTAATCAATTTCTTTTTCTAAAGCTGTGACTTTATCCTTGTTAGTGCTGTCTATAATGATATTTGAATCAAAAGCTTGTAATTGGTATTTTTGTTTCTCTCCTATATTGAAAAAAAATGAAACTCAGGTAAGTGCTTTTTTATAAACACATGTATAAAAATAGCATATTTCATTTAGCTCTTTGATGCCTATAATGTTCCACTTGAGTTTTTTTTCCTTAATGAGTGTTGATGGATAAACTATTTACCAAAATGGTGTTCATAAAAGAGAAAATTACAATTTTTGTCCTTTTGAATATGTAAAATTATGAATTGGGTCCTTTTTGAAAATGAGTTTCACTCTTTATCCTTTATTTGCATATTTTGCTCTATTTTTGTCCTGTAAACTAACAACCATTCAAAAACTCAGTTAAGTGTTTGCATGTGCCAAACATGTGAGGGCAAAAAGGTCATTTATAATCAATATTATAATAAAAAGAATAAATAATATATTTAGGGGTTGTGGGCCCATAAGATAATCATCTTCATCAGTGTATCATATTCATCAAACCATCATCTATGACCGCCACCAATTGGACCACCATTACAACCACCCGACTTACACCACCACTACCACTTCGCCACTATCTTCATCAAAATCCCATTCTTTTTCTTTCACCATGTAAAACCCACCAACACATTACTATCAGTTCATATATCAGGTACGCATGATACTCTCAATTTTAAAACCCTAGCCTTAGGTAAAAACAAGAATTGAACAATTTTTCAAGCACTATAACACGAATCAACCATTCATATCATAGATCTGGACATCATACTCTCACACCCCAACCTAAGGCGGAAATGTCAAGGCGTGATCCGATTGCTCACAGCTCGAAGATACTATCATATATAAAATGTGACAATATCTAATTAATTATTTTATTTAAAAAAAATACACACCATATCCAAGTATAGCAAACAATATAAGTACATGAATGTAAACTCAAATAATATTTTCTTGTTTATATCCTAAGGTCTTGTCTACGTGTCCAACTTCAGTCTTCAATACAAGCAACCTGCATATGCGTAGAAAATGGAGTTTTGTCAACAAATATGTTGAGTGAGTTTATCACCAGTTTTTTTGAAACCAAAAATAATGTTAATATAATAAATAAGAAAAACAAGAAAAACGTAATAAATGCGGTAATGAAATCAAACCATGAGCAAATAAGTTGTCGATTAAACCATTGCCAAGCGAATCGGGCGTTGGTAATCAAACATGAGCAAATAAATAGAGTAAGACCGTTGCCAAGCGAATCGGGCGGTGGTCAATATGTGAACCCTTTCCAAGGCGATATGTAAAGCGATTGCATACAAAGAAAAGTAAGCACATAACAAGTACATTTGATTAATCACACACAATTACACGTTTGCTATTTTTGATATAAATATATATATAGTATGATATACACATATGTCCCCAAAACGTTTTAGAAAACCTAGGAAAATAGGGGAATGATAAAACTCACCTTAGAATAAAGGCAAGTGAATATAATTACGAATAAACGAGTAAAGTTTAAGCGAGTCGTCCACTAACGCGTCAAACGAGACAACTAACCAGAACCTGAAACTTTGTGATATGAAAATATAAATAAAAACGAACTTAATGCCGCTGGAATCAATCCAAACGGTTGAGTAGAACTCTAGTTATGTTGAATTAAACGCTTAAGCGAGCTGGTACTGACCAGAATCCAAACAGCGAGTCGGAAGTCGGGTTTTGGGAAGTAGCCTTAAAATTTCGTTACGAGAATAAAAGTCTTCTGGACCGAACATTGAATCCGATCAGAAGTATGAGAAAACTTAAAGTCAAACTTGTTGACTGTTTTACCCTGTATCGGTTTTAAAGCAATTGACCATTAAACACCCTTCAATCACCGAAATTGATTAAATATTATTGACTAAGGAATATGTATGAACGATTTTACAGTTTTCAACTTATCCGGAAAGTGAAAGGATTGATGAGAAACGGAAGTCAAAGGTCCTAAAGCAAGCAAAGTCAACGAACAAGTCTTGTATCTTCAATGAATATGCAAAAACCGAAGGGTTTGAGGATAAGCAGAGGTAGGTGACGGCTGGAGGAGGTGTATTAGGGTTAGATTAAAGTTTACAGCAGGGAATTATGATGTGTTTATATAGGAATAGCAAAAACGAACTAATTATGGCTTTTTGGCCCGTTTAAGCAAGTAAATATGATTTTAATGAAGAAATCACAGAAATAATCAAAAAGATCTTCTCTTGATCAGTAAGAAACGATTTGGGATTCATATTTTAGTTTTATAACGATTACTTGGTCCTTACTTCTCTCAAACATGCCGAAAATACGCAATTTTATACCTTAAACGAGTTTAGGAAACGATATTTCGTGAACAAACTGACCAATACACCCAAATCGCTGCGCGGCCAGCCTAGGGACCACCACCGCACGACGCTCCGGCCACCGGAAGAGTGATGTTTCATGCTTTGTCACTTCTAGTCCCTATAGTTTGCTATGATCACTAGTTGAACTTGTTATGGAATCAAGTAAGAAATGAGCATTATCTAAAGTGTAAGGGTTATAAAATGAACACGGGAGACTTAAATACTTATAAATACTTGATTTTGATAATTATTAAAGATCTAAAATACTCCCAGTTGGGTTAAACGCAAACGAATACGGGTTTAGAAAATCCGAAATGTTACACATACAATGTATCCAACAGCCTCGACTGTTCCACAACCTTGCTTCACGTCCATGCAAATTCAAATCCGCACTGGAATCAAATTCACAATCGAGCTTCTAGAAGTTGCTGGCATCCACCTGTACCACTGTCATTGTCCACTGGCTCCACCACGACTTGTATGAAGTCATTGGAAGCACCTTCGGTACTACCCAAATTTTTGTATTTGTGTTACCCCGGCGGCTACCACTGGTGGCTGTTAATGGCAGCTAGTAATGGTGGTGGTGGATTAGGGTTATATGGTGAAAAAAGAATAGGGTTTGTTTTAATGAAGATGAAGATCGTTGTTGGAGTGGTGTAAGCAATCACACCCCAACCTAAGGCGGAAATGCCAGGGCGTGATCCGATTGCTCACAGCTCAAAGATACTATTATAATATAAATGTGACAATATCTATTTAATTATTTTGTTTCAAATATACACACAATATCCAAATATAGCAAAACAATTCAAACAAGTAAATATAACAAATTTAAATTATGTTTGTCTTTGATAAACCCTAAGGTCTTTCTAAATGTTCATACTTCAACTTCAATTTAATAGAAACCCGCATATGCGTAAAAAACAGAGTTTGTCAACAGCACATGTTGAGTGAGTTTATCACCAGTTTTGAAATAAAATAATGTTAATATAATAAATAAAAGAATAAGCAAGCGTGATAAATGCGGTAAATGAATCAAACCATGAGCAAATAAGTTGTCAATTAAACCATTGCCAAGCGAATCGGGCGCGCGTAAACCAACCATGAGTAAATAATAATAAGACCGTTGCCAAGCGAATTAGGCGTTGGTCAATAATAATAAGAACCCAATACATGGGGATATGCGGGACCTCTCCTAACACGAACGCGTACATAAACAAGTAAGCACAAAACAAGTATATTTGATTAATCACACACAATTACACGTTTGCTGTATTTTTGTTATATATGTATAATATGATATATGCATATGTCCCAAAAAGTTATGAAAATTGAGTAAAATAGGAGAATGATAAAACTCACCTTAGATTAATGACGAGCGAATATAAATACAAATAAACGAGTTAACGAATAAGCGAGTCGTCCATTACACGTCAAATGATATAAACGACCAGAACCTGAAACTTTGAGATATGATAATATAAGTAAAAACGAACTCGTGGCCGCTGGAATCAATCCAAATAGACGTTTATAACTCAAATTATGTTATATTTAAGATTTAAGCGAGCTGGTACTGACCAGAATCCGAACAACGAGTCGGAAGTCGGGTTTTGGTTAGTAGCCTTAAAATTTATTTACGAGAATAAAAGTCTTCTAGACCGAACGTTGAATCCGAACAGAAGTATGAGAAAACGTAAAGCCAAACTTGTTGACTTGTTTTGCCATTTAACGAGTTTTAAACGAATTGACCAGTCAAAACCCTTCAAACACTGAAATTGATTGAATATTATTGAATAGGGAATATATATGAATGATTCCTATGTTTATAACTTACTCGGAAAGTGAAAAAATCAACAGATACGATGAGTCAAAGGTCTACGCTTAAGCAAAGTCAAACGAACGAACTTGTATCTTCAACGAATAAGAAAAAACCGAAGGATTTGGGGATGAGCAGAATGTAGGAAGGCTGAGATTAGTATATTAGGATATGTGGAAAGTTTATGACAGAGATTATGATGATTGTTTATATAGAAAACACTAAAACGAACCATATTTAGTAATTTTACTCGTTTAGGAAACCGAATATGTATTTAATGACTAAATCAATGAAATAAGTTGTAGATTTTGTACATAATCAGTAATTTATGAATATTAACTTGTATTCTAGTTATAATCCTTTTCTTGGACCTTAATTCACTTGATTTATGCCTAAAATAAGCGATTTTTATGCAAAAAAACGAACTAGGAAAGAAAATCGGGTTTAATATTACACAGGGCTCCACCGCGCCGCACGATGGGGTGACCCTTGTCTGGTCACGCAGCGCCAGGGAGGGAGGGAGGAAGGAAATCTTTGGGTTTTTAACGATTTTAGTCCTTGTGGTTTGATATTTGGACAATTAATGAACTTTTTATGCTTAAAATGATAAATGAACTACTTAAGAAAGTGTAAGGGCATAAAATGAATATTAGAAACTTAAATAATTTTAAATATTTAATTTTAAACTAATATTAAAAATCTAAAATATTTTAGGTCGGGTTAAACATAAACGAATACGGGTTTGGAAAACCCGAGATGTTACATAAGCGACAGGTGTTTGTGTCAATGGTGGTTTTGGCGGTGGCGTTGGATTAGGGTTGAAGATGAATCTTTGATAAAGATATGAGAGAAGATCTGGGCCACAAATCCACAACCCCTAAGACTACTCCCATTGGTGAATTAGTTTGGGTTGAGACACTATTTGAAAATAAAAAGAAAAGAAAAAATTATCAAACTTGACCTAACTAGTTTCCCACCACAAACTAGATTGCCCACTACCATCATGGCCACATGTCACTAAATTATTGGTTTACCTTTTAATTTATTTTTTCGTTTCTTTTCATACTAATTAATTTTAACACTAAAAATGTTTTTCCTTATTAACTTTTAATAAATAAGTTTTTTAAAAAATCTAAAAACACAGTATTGTTTAGTTTTTTTTTTTGAACACACAAGTATAAATTTTATTAAAAAACATAAGATTGCAAAAATATATATACTTTTATAATAAACTAAATATTAATCATTATTGATATACATTATCCGACACTTGTCAACTTCGTATTGGTTCATAAGATTTTTCGGATAAAACTTATTATCTAAACAATCTAACATTATCTGATTATATAATTCATTATCCGACACTTGTCAACTTCGTATTGGTTATTTTTAAATAAAGAAATTATTTTTTATATTTATACACTTTTAATAAAAAAACAACAATTATTAATAAAAAACAATTACAAATTATATTTATTTAATTAAAAATATTGAAGTTTGGGTTGGTAATGAGTGTGAAAGGTTTGGGTTTGGTTGGGTTGGGTATGTGGAAGAAAGAGAAATTAATTTTATAATAAAGTTTGGGTTAGGATGGTCTGTGAATGGGAATGGTCAATATATTATTTATTCTGTTTATTATAATATAGATTGAAAAATACGTTTTTGCTCTCACATGTTTGGCACATGCCAACACTTAACTAGGTTTTTAGACGGTCGTTAGTTCAAAGGACAAAAACCAAGCGAAATATTCAAATGAAGGATAAAGAGTGAAATTTATTTTCGAAAAGGACCCAAGTCATAATTTTGCATATTCGAAAGGACAAAAATTGTAATTTTCTCTTCATAAAATAATATTTACCAAAATGGTGTTCTTGAAAGTTTTTTGTTTCTCATTCCAAAACTTACCGGGTAAACTTAAGATGGGATCATGACATGTCTTTTTTCTTTTTTTTTTTTCATTTTAAAACAATATTGTTAATTAAAATCTAAAATAAATAATGTTCTTATACAATTATATATATATATATATATATATATATATATATATATATATATATATATTTTAATTGGCAATCGCCTCTTTATAAATATTAAAATGGTATGCAAATATAGTTACACTAAGTATATGTATCTTAGTTTATACACTACTAGTTTTAGAGCCTGTGTAACACACGGAATAATCCAAATTATAAATTACAAGTAAAGCAAAATAATTACATAACGTATATGAAAAAATGTATTACATCTATGTTTGTATCTATATGTAGACATAAATTTATTTTATTTATATCAGAAAATGATTTTTTTAAATAAACTTAATAAAAAATGCATGTGCAAAAACGTACAAGTGAACGTTCCTTCTATTGAAAATTTCATCAGTATCGTATATTTAAAAATGATAGAATTTTGGTTATGAACCAATTTCGGAAAGAAAACAACTCATATAATAGTAGTTTTTACCACTCAACCTGAATACAGAAGGAGCGTTACCTTTATTGACATACTTATTAATTTACCACCCTTAGATGGAAAGTAGAACATTAAATTGTAACTATGGGTGTTCTTCAAGAACTATGTTTTTCTGAGCTACATCATGTAAAAGATTTTGATAAGTTACAGGGGGGCTTCTCGACTTTGTCATAATGACAACATAAAAAATAACATGTTAACCCATTTAATTTTGTGAATATTTTGCTTAATTTGAGTATAGTTTTGTATGACATGCTTCCCATACAATGTTTTTATCAACATTGAAGGAAAAGTTAATGCTGACATAAATGTTTCCAAGTTAATAAAAGTTATAAGTATTGCTAGGTCTGGGGGTGGTATGTCGGAAGTGTTCGCTATCTTTTCTTAAATTTTAATAGTCAAGGGAAAAATAGTCAATTTTCCTAATCCCAAACCTTTTGATTATTTCCAAAAATGTAAATGAAAATAAATTTGAAACCCGAATCACGTTTAAAGTTCTAACTTTCATCCATTTGACATTTTCAGTCAACAATTTGAACTTGTAACAAATTTGACGATAAATCTATTTGCAATCTTGGACTTTCAAAAATACCCAGATTTCCCAATTTTTTTTTGCCGTAACAAATTTTAACCCAAATGTAGTTAACTCGTACCAAACAATCCATTTACCAAATTTTAACTCGTAAATATCAAATTTTAGTTTAAAAAAAAACCTTGAAACAATCCTTGATAAAAAAATACCAGTAACTAAATATGATAAACTTGTTATATATGAAAGTGATTGGTATATACTATCCTTACATATATAGTTACTAAATTAACCGAAAAATAAATGAATAGATTTAAAGCATATATTTGTAGTTTATAAATTTATATGACAATTTATAATAATATTAATAATAGATAAAAGGATTGATTTTTAAAAAAATGGATCGAATTTTAAGAATATATTTTAATTTAATGATTAAAAAATTTTCTTTTTAAAATGAAAACATATTCGAGTTCTGTTTTTCTTTGCAATCTTCAAGAATATACATAGTAAAATATGTTAATAATAACATTTGAAATTATATTCTTTTCAATCTTTAACAAACATGGTTTGTTGTTGATTTTTGGATTTCACCAAGTATTTTGGAATATATAGTAAAATTATATGTTAATATTTATTTTTATAAAAAATGTATAGATATAATATAAATAAAGTGTAAAAGAAAAATGAATTATTATTGATTTATGACATATATTAGAGTCAGTTAAGATTTTTAATTTTGAAGGGAAAAGAGAGATGGGGTTTAACCAAAAAGCGACACGTGCCACAACTATTTTATTTTATTAGAATAGGTAGATAATATAAATAAAAATAAATTATAATGTTTCTAACACTTCCATTACGTACGTAGCTATTAAGACAAAATCCATCATTTACACTTATGTTTTTTTTCAATTTCGATTGATGGATAAGTAAATGGTACCCGGGTATTGGTATCAAACGGTATCGAATTGGGTACCGCCAGTATCAGTTCGGTACCAACTTATTTGAGGTTTCGAGATCAGTAAAGTACCAGAATGTTCTGGTACGGTATAATACTGGTATTTTGCTTAATTTTTTCTTCGTCACCGGTATCGGACCGGTACCCATTTTTTGTGAATTTCGGTATCGGTACCGAGCTCATCCTAGTTCGATCTACGCTTCATATAACTATAAAGTTAATTGGTACGCTTTAGTACACCTAAAACTAAAAGATTTATTTTATACTTTCAAAAGGGACAAACTAAAATTAACTTTTGTTAACGCGTACTCAAAACCAAACTTGACGAAGTTGTAATAAAATTTTGCTAACTGTATCACATTTAACATAAATCAATTTAGTATAATGTGCTTAGTGTAGACAACCACCTTTTTTTTATAGTTTCAATACAAAAGTGAGTTTAATAAAAAAAAATGTTGACAAAAAATTTTGTATAACATTTTAGATTTACTTAAAGAGACGATTGTTAAATAAAAAAGAGGAAGAAGAAAATATATAATTGTTGAAGAAAATTTATTTTAGATTTTAATTAGCATTATTAATAAAAAAGAAAAAAAGACATATCTTGGCTAATAAGTTTTGAAATTAAAAAAAAAAAAAAAAAGACTTTCATTACTACTATGGTAAATATTATGCAATATTTTGCTAATTATTTTTCCTGCTAATACCCTTTTGGAAAAAAACTCCATTCCACTTTATCATCGATTTTCTTTCCTTTTTCTCGTTTTCTTCTTCTAAATTCTCTCTTTGGTCTAAAAATAATATTTTGCTTGTTAAACTATTTTTTCTTCCACCTACACCTTTGTCTCTCTCTCTCTCTCTAACTATATATCTTTAAGCACCGCTCAACTCATCCCCCCAAACACCATCTCTCTCTCTCTCTCTCTCTCTCTCTCCTCAAGCTTATATATACCAAGAGGGAGATTGATTGATTGATTGTTGAATAAAGAATGGTGAAGTTTTCCAAGGAGCTTGAAGCCCAACTGATTCCTGAATGGAAAGATGCATTTGTGAATTACTGGCTGCTCAAGAAACATGTTAAGAAGGTGAAACTGTCCCGAGTATCGCAGCATTCCCGAACCGCTAACTCGAATCATGATTATGGTGTTTCCATATTTGATGTGGCTCGTTCGTTCCTCCGGCGTCGCCTTTCTTGTAATGGCACCAATGACGACCCACCTGATCAGATTCTTCAGGTATCTAGTACTTTTTCATCAGCTTTAATATATTTATTTACTAGTTAATTAGTTTTTATTGAATGAATATACGGTTAAAGTTAAGAAATAAAAAAAAAAAAAAACATATGCATGTATCGCTTCTGAACTACTGTTAAAGTTTGAAAATAAATTATTTAACTTGGTGCATGTCTTCATCATGGATTCCGTGCCATCTTTCATGATTTTTCTTTCTTTTGTTCCATGAAATCAGACGTTTTTTGCATATGATCAGCTGTTGGTTCTGTTACGTTACGCATGAAACCACACAATCATCTTCCATTATATGTATACTTAATTTTATTCGTTAGTTTATAACTTAAAAAAAAAAAAACCGTGTCTATCGTTTGAGATGAAGCATGCAAATATGAAGTTAAAGCTTAAAGGTGTAGATAGTGATTAACAAAAGCGGCGAGCTGGCGTTTGCAAAGACATAAATGTGAATAAAATGTCTATTTTGGGAACCTAAAAGCTAATAAAATGGTTATCTTTAATTCACGATACCATCGTGACACAAAAGATAACACATGGCATCATGACATGTATCACAAGTTAAAACACATAATATAATTTGTTGCAAAAAAACACAGTGTAGATAACTTATGACTTACGATTGATATGATTTTACACGTGTCATGTTGAAGGTTAAAAATACAACTATGGAACAAGGTGATGTAGAGGATGATGAAGATGATGAAACTGAACTTGTTGACCATTTGTACTCAGAGGAAGATGAGGTTATAAATGTTAATATTTTTAAGTTGATACATGCATACATGGTTGTAAAAATCTCGCTCTAGTCGGTATTCCACTTACTAGTCATTAATTAATCACTCTTTGATCATAATTGGTTATTGAAAGTTTTTATATAAAATATGATATATGTACGTATATTTGAAAAAATAGATATAAATTTCAATCCGATTTATGTCAATTAATCACTAGTCCGTGCCTCACCGTTCGACTAGCGCCCAAGCGAGCTCTACAACACTGCATGCATATAATATGCTGTCGTTTATTAAAAGACTTTGGGTATTAATTAAAAACTAGGTGAAGGAGTTCTTCGAGAAATTGGATGAGGAACTCGATAAGGTGAACCAGTTTTACAGGAATAAAGAAAGTGAGTTTCTTGAGAGGGGAGAGATGTTGAAGAACCAGCTCCAGATATTGTTGGACCTCCAGCAAGTACTTGTTGATCGTCGGAGATCACGGTCAAACAGTTTCAACTCCACCGCATCGTCCGGGTTTCTACGATCTTACTCGTCTGGCCGGACCTCTGACTCCGGTACGTAGATACGTACCACCTTTTCTTTTATTCAATCTTTCCTTTTTATGGAAAATCAAGTACTATCCACGTGGATGCAACTATATATTTTGTAACTATTTAATACGTGTAATCAACGTGCTAAATTAATGGAATCGTACCGTTCAGAGAGAATAATAACTAATGGGACTGTCGAAAAATTTTATAAGTAAAGGCAAGGGCATTTTTGGTATAACGATAAGCAGTTTATTTGAAATTGCTTGCATGTATGGTTATTTATAAACAATCTCATCTTTTTTTTTCCTTTCCTTTACATAATAAATAAAATCATATGGACACACAACATAAGTCAAAACCTCCTCAATTGTGTTTTAGTGTTTCTCTCATATAAAATAATGATATTATATATATAAGAAGTTTATTATGAATAATTATATTATTAACCTAAGTTTTTTTTAAGATAACTTTTTTTATTATTAAGCATAATCAACCCGACCATGTAATATATGTGATTCTAACCT